>NC_064631.1:405243085-405546116 GCF_023864275.1 Schistocerca cancellata
CTGACATCATTACCCGTGACTATTTGTGCAGTTATACTTCGCGTCTGCCGGTAGCCTACCGTTGGCAGCGCTTGCGGACAAATGAATATTACAGATACAAACGAAGAGGCTGGCTGTGTGAGCACGCACAGCCAACATGAAAATAAAAGGTTTGTTAATAACACTGAAAGAGGGGATTTTACCTAAAATCGTACCAATGACTACAGGTGACAGTCTACGTTTTGAATCCGGAGGGTTATTATTCTCAACAAAAATAAAATCTACAGGAAAAATTCTGAATAATTACTTAACGTAGACATATAGACTTTGTGACATTGGTAAACATACTCATTCTATTTTGGATTAAATTTTAAAAGGAACATCAAATTGGACTGCATTTCGTTGGTAGCCCTAGTTTTCAGTCCATGAATACAACAAATAATGTTTCACTTGGCAGATAAAGACTTTTTTGGGCGCTTCATGAGAAAATGTCGAGCAAAATTAAATGTAATACCTTCTTTATAACGGACAGGCTTCTCTGTTATCTTTCCTTCGGCCCTTCGACCATGCTCTATTTAAGTTAGCTCAGACGCTGTAAGAGTGTAAAACGTTACGTGCACGTTACTGCATAGTTCGGCCATCTGTTGGTAAAATTATGAAGTATTACGAAGCTTTATTGTACAAGCGAGGTGAAGTGAGCGTAGCTGCGGCTGAGCGGCGAACTGGGCAACTTCGCCAGGCTTCCCTACTTCATGAATGAACTACTTCATTTGACCGCTTCACGGCCAAGAGTGAAATGAATGAAGTAGTTTACGGGAATGAACGAGTTCGACCCATCTCTAGGTATAGCCAACCAATGGATAATGTTATAGCAAAAGAAAGCAGAAACTTGTATTTTGTAATTCACGCAGTACAGCCCAGGGATATTACTGGGAATAAATCACGTATGGGACTCCCCGAGGTTCAATCTTAGGTCCGCTACTGTTCCTCATATATATGGCTGCGAGACATGGACACTGAACTCATTTACAAAAGGGAAACTTAGGACAGCACAGAGAGCCATGGAGAGATCAATGCTGGTATACAAGAAAGGATAGGAAAAGGGCAGATGACATCCGGTCTGTGACGTAGGTTAATGTTCCTTGAAATGGCAGTGGGCTGGCCAGGTCGTAAGAAGAAAAGACAACAGATGGACGAAGCTAGTACAGGAGTGGAGTCCAAGAGAGCACCGGAGGCCTAGAGGAAGACCACCAGACAGATGGGACAAAGACATCAAATGACACTAGTATTGTACTCAGTCCAAGCATATGTACAGAAACTGATGACATGGTAAACAAAGTTCTTCAAAGTATCACTGACTGATTTTCTGTGAATGGTCTCACCCTCAATTTTAAAAGGACACGACATATTGAGTTATGCACATCTAGAGGTACTACACCAACGACAAATATAACACATGGTGAGGAAATGATAAATATGGAGGTCGATATTAATGAGAATTTAAAATGGAATAAACACATTTTGGAACTCCTAAAACAACTTAGTTCAGCCACATTTGCGCTTAGAATCATTGCAAATCTTGGGGAGAGACAGTCAGTAAGTTGACATATTTTGGATATTTTAATTCAATAATGTCATTTGGACTAATGTTCTGGGGGTAACTCACCTTTAAGAAGAAAAGTCTTCATTGAGCTGTAAGAATAAATCTGGTGCTCACCCATGATCATATGGTAGTCATCTGCTTAAGGAGTTCGGCATTCTGAATACTGCTAAACAGTATATTTATTCCCTCGTGAAGTTTGTTGCAAGTAATTCACTATGGTTCAAAAGAAACAATGATGTACAGTACCAGAAGGAAAAATGAGAGTCATTATTCCACATTAAGGTTGCCTTTAGCACAAAAAGGGATGTACAATGCAGCAACAAAAATTTTTGATCGCTTACCCAGAGATATAAAATGCCTGACAGACAGCAAAGTAAAATTCGAAAACAAACTGAGGAAGTTCTAAAACAAACTGAGAAAGTTTCTACTTGACAATTTCTTCTATTCCGTGGAAAAATTTCTATGTCAGTAGTGTATAGAAGGTGGTGGGTAGGAATTAGTAACTCACATCTGTATATCTTTTTTTCTTTTTGTAATGAAAAAATAATTAAACTAATAAAAAATAAAGAAACGTTCATAGTGTAACCGTATGTACAAATTAATTTGCGATGTGGATGTAAAATGACTGGTTCCGCATAATTACGGTCTATCGCCCAAAATGATCCATGGAGTATGTAACTAACTAACTAATAAGCCCATTACTGAAAGGTTTTTCTTGACTACACAGGGGCAGCACACAGACAGCTTAGCTGCGCCAATACTGCAAGCAACATGGACAGACTCAGAGTTTCAGCCTTCGACTACCTCTCATCTGCAGAGCGAATGAGTTGAAGCTGTAGTTAAGGCACTGAGTAAGGTCTCTGTTTCTTATAGGATGTGTTGTGGTATCCAGGTTCGTGAAATGTGATGTGATGGGCGCCAGTTTAGCAACACAATTTAGTTTACGGTTGTTATCAAATTAAACATTTTTATAACCAGCGGTTATATAGGATTGTGAAAAAATGGCCCAGTAAACATTCGACATGTACAAAAGCTAGACGTGAATGTCAGACGGTAAACAACCGCTCATTATGTAGCGCTTATTCGTCAAACAATCCGTACTGTCGGTATTAAAAAGATACCGCCCATGGAAGTTAAATAATAACATATGATATTAGTGAAACGGAACCACAGTTACATATTTACAAGAATCTTATAACAAGTTACGTATTCTGGAAGCTCAAAGGGATTCATATTTGGGACAAGCGGGGCTATAATCCCATCCAGGTATTCTGATTAAGGTTTTCTTGTGATTTTCGCAAATTATTTTAGCAGACTGCTGGGACGATTATTTCAACAAGGTATGGTCCATTCCGTTTCCTATCTTCGTCCTGTCTGGGTTAAGGTTCCGTCTTTAATGGGCCAAACTGCGACGAAACGTTAACTAATGCACAGAAGTAACTGGTGTGTACTCCTGTCAGAGGATTGATACTAATGCAGAGAAGGAACTCGTTCGACTCTTATTGAAGGACTCATCGGTTTCGTAAAGGGCATATACTTGCATTTCTCTACATTAGCAACTAATTGCCAGTCTTTGCACCACGTTAATATTTTGTCCAAATTTGGTGGTATATTACTGCATTTTTTGATTGATTAACACTTGTTTGTAGGTAGCTCTGATATTGAAACAGTTAATATCCGCTCCCCCATGAATCACAGACCCAGCCGAGGAGGAGTGCCTTGCCTGCCTCAGTTATATGGACAGCGATACCATAAGCGCAACCATAGTGGAGGGGTATCTGTGGAGAGTCCAGACAAATATGAGGTTCCTGAAGAGGGGCAGCAGCCTTTTGAGTAGTTGCAGGGGCAAAAGTCTAGATGATTGACTGATCTGGCCGTGTAACATTAGCCACTGTGGCCTTACTGTGCTGGTACTGCGAACGGCTGAAAGCAAGGGAAACTACAGCTGTTACTTTTCTCGAGGGCATGTAGCTCTGCTGCATGGTTAAATGATGACGGCATCCTCTTGTGTAAATTATTCCGGAGGTAAAATAGTCTTTCATTCTGATCTCCAGGTGGGGAGTAGTCACGAGGATGTCGTCATCAGGAAAACCAAAACTGGCATTTCACAGATCGGAGCGTGGATGTTAGTACCAACAAAACTGGCAACATAGCGAGCACGTGGCGCTCCAGAAAAATTACGATTGGTTGGCGGTTGATTCCATCCACTCGACTCGCTGAAACATCAGTTTTAATCGGAGTATAGTGACCACTTTATATGTGAAAGTAGGCAGGAAGCACTGTGAAAATTATAGAGGCACTTCTTTACTCTACACGGGCTATAAAACATTTTCGAAGATAATAGCACAAAGAATTGTAGTAATTGTAGAATATTTCTTGTTGAAGTCCAAACTGGTTTCAAGAAGAGCAGGTCCTCTTCAGACAACACATTTGTTGTGAGACAAATAATTGGAAAGCATGTTGAATAATCAGACAAGAGGTAGGAATTGAAAGCATGAATGAATAGGCCATGTAATATATGAATAAAAGGAGGGAGAATGAAAATAGAATGCCTAAAACAATGAACTTTTAACCAGCAAGAAAGAGATCAGACGGAGAGATCAAATAGAAACTAACGACAGACAATAGATGCACTAAACAAGAGGACGTAACGCGCAAATTCATAAGACCTGAAGAAAGAAGAAGGAGACAAATTTATGTAGTGTGGCTAAAGTTAAATATTGTGCAAATTCTGTAGAGTAATGAAGTGCGGAAGGAGTCACAGTCGACAATTGCCCACTGTTTGGTCTCTGCCGTAGTTCTAGTACGGTTTTAAACTTCCGGTTTCTTTTTCCGAGACGCTGACGCAATGTTCATTGCTGCTCAGCTGGCTCCGCACTCCCGTTGCCAGTCGTCAAACGCCAGATGCTACACTTGACAATGAGGTATCTAGCGCGCAGCTGTCTTCTGTCCTCACGCGACAAGTGGAACACTACGCGTGTGGCTTCTAAGGCTTCTAAATTTACATCAATTTGGCCTCAAAGCCTGTTATTCACCTCATTGCTGATGTAACATTTAACATCCATCATGTACAATAACTTTATCTTAGAACTCTTCCATTTGGTCCGTGTTTGCATAGACAAATAACAGTAACAGAAATTGAGTCCGCCATGATGCAAAAACATGCCATACCATACAATAAATAAGGCACTTTGCAAGTATCCACAGAAAACTATATTTCAAAAAACGAACAGTAAAAATGTAATAATGTGTTACTGTGTTTGTATAACTATGCTATTTTCTGCATGTTTTAGATTTGAAAAAAAGCCCACTGATGATGGTGATATTTGTCACCGAAACTAGTTTTAGAAATAGATAAGTAAACAAATAACAAGGTGTTTTGCATCAAGGCTGACTCAGTTCAAATGGCTCTGAGCACTATGCGACTTAACTTCTGAGGTCATCAGTCGCCTAGAACTCAGAACTAATTAAACCTAACTAACCTAAGGACATCACACACATCCATGCCCGAGGCAGGATTCGAACCTGCGACCGTAGCGGTCGCTCGGCTCCAGACTGTAGCGCTTAGATCCGCACGGCCACTCCTGCCGGCCGGCTGACTCAGTTTCTGATATTGTTGATCCATCTTGTAGATTGGTAATGAAACTTGCAATACTCTCCCTATGACGTAGTCATATGTGTGTCTTCTTAGAAGACAGGAACTTGTATTTTCGTATCATTTTTATTATTCTTCACGTTTTTGATCCTTCTAGACCATGTACAACAAAGGGCTTTTTCAGGGTTTTATTTTAGCTTTTTATTGTGTCCATATTACTTAAATTCTCTCTGAATGGGCCTCTTTTCCGCTCGTCATACCAAATTGTTCCGGTCTTCTTGGGTTTTTCTGCCAGGGTAGCTGTCCGGTCGTGAATTCTGTGTCTGGCATATCAAGCTGTATTATCTCTGTTTCCTTCAGGTCTTCGTTTACGGCTCCAATCCATTTTATTGTTTCAGTTTTACTTAAATTGCGTTTTTTGTAGAATTCCACATCCTGTCTAGTTGATCTGATAGGTTACATTCTTTTAATATATCCATATAATTTTAGCCCCCGTTTTTTCATATCCCAGTAAACGTTGGTACATTTCTCAGCTTCTTTATTTGTCTTAGTCTATGTGTCCCTTCTTCATTATAATTAGTGGCCGAGCGGTTCTAGGCGCTTCAGTCTGGAACCGCGCGACAGCTACGGTCGCAGGTTCGAATCCTGCCTCGGGCATGGATGTGTGTGATGTCCTTAGGTTAGTTCGGGTTTAAGTAGTTCTAAGTTCTAGGGGACTGATGACCTCAGATGTTGAGTCCCATAGTGCCCACAGCCATTTTCATTATAATTTGGACCTAAAATCTTCATGAATACTTTTAATTCTTCCTGTTTAACTACTTCATGTTCTCTTTCTGTTTAAAAAGAGTATTTCAGCCCAATAAATACACTCTGGTCTGATGACTGTGTTGTGGCTCAATTTTTTTGTATTATGAGATGCATTTTTGTTACAAGTATTTTTTGTAGGTTCGAAGGCTGTTTCCATTTTGGACAACGAGTTTTGTAACCAGTCTATTACAGGCCAGTCACCAGAATGTTTTCGTCTAAATATTTGAACTGAAAGATTCTCTCGATTTTCTCGTATTTATTTTATCAGAATTTTGGGTGCCGTATTCCAGCAAGTCCTGTATTTTTTTCAAATGATATTTGCACACATATCCTTTCTGATGTTTCTTTAAGAATTTCTGCTTGTTCTTCTGTTGTTTAAATGTCTTGACAGAATCGTCAGATCGTCTGCAAAAGGTAAGCAGTTACCCTAATATTTGTTTTCGCAATTAGATTGGTTCGTCAACTTCAAGTTCCGATTTTAGTCTTCGTCTCTCTCGGATTAGTTTTTCTACAACACAGTTGAAAAGCAATTGGAAGAGTTGCATATTGTTATATTGCACATTTAGTCTTCGGGGAGTAAGTGATTAATCAGACTAAGATGACCAAGCAAGTTTTTTTACTATGCGAACAACGAAACAATAGTGATTTCTTAACATAAACTTCAGTGCCATGTTTAAACGCCACAGGATGTGGAAACTGAAAGTAACTGCAGATCCTCGAATTCATCTTCCATTCTTCACCTGAAAATAAGCTGTAATGCTCCTTCCTGACAGGTTAAGAATGAGTTCTGAACCGAGGTTCATAGAGGAACATTTAGTTTTAGCGGACATAATTCTTGCCAACTAAGCCATGCCAGCACTCCTCGAAGCGCGACTGAAATCTTAAATCTGTCAGTACTGCTCTCTTAGTCTTCTACACTTCACAGGAATCCTCCTGCATATCTTAATGCTCTAATAGTTTTGGTACAAAAGGTACTGCGAAAACAACTTAGCCATAACCGAAGAGTTGTTTTCAGAGTTTTCACTGCGTAGCAGTGTATGGTGTAGTGTAGCTTTCTGGCAGATTAAAACTGTGTTGCAAACTAAATTTCGAAGGCAGAACTTTGCCTCTTACGCGAATCGCTGAATTCAATTATTTGGTTCAGATCCAGCACAATGTAATTAATCCTTCTGAAAGGTGAACTTTTATTCATCTTCGCACTTCTCACAGGGGCGAAATCCCTTCCATTTCTAATTTCTGCTTCGGCGATAGTTCGGAGAATTCTGTCCTTCTTTCCTTAGGTCTACTTTGCTCTATAACTTCTCCATCTTTCCGACTAGACCTAACTTCTCAATTTATTAAAACCAATTAGACATTATTATTTTCCCCACTTCAGATTCCTCTTTGCTTCTAATCAGAGAACCTTATACACAGACTGAAGAAGCAGAACTGGATTGATCGCAAATAATAAATTAACGACAGTCAAACTCATTCTCTCGTTGTCGAGTTCTGAAAGAGCACGCGACTTTGATAAGAATGACTGTTGATTTGTTTGTATTTCACTACCTGGTAGACAACAGCTGAAGATGTCCGCCTCGGTAGCTGCGACGTCAGCACGGTGGCTTACTAAGCTAAGGGGCCCAGGTCCGATTCCCGATCAAGTCGGAGATTTTCTCCGCTCGGGGACCTTACTGTCGTATCTTCAAAACTGACATTACACTAGTGAGGTGGCTGAATGGGCACGGCCTGATACCAATAACCTGAAAAAACAACAGCTGAAGATAAGTCACACGATCGAAACCGTGCTCTTAATTAACGGGATTAACAGAATATCGGTCTGCCTGTGCGTGGTTCTGGGCGGTGTGACACAGCTGTCTAGCGAAATACCAAGCTGGAACTTTCTTCCCTCCTCAGATCACTTGACTAATATTAAGAAAGAAGAAGCTGATTGAAATCCGAGAATGGAAAAATCAGATCACCTTAAGTTATACTTTGTACGCTTTCAGTAGACGGCGAAGTGGCGTGGCGGTAGATTGAAGCGTGTCACGAACGAATCAATTTTTTTAGGGTTTCATACCTTAGTCGGTAAAAACAGAAACCTTATAGGATAATTCTTTTCTCCTTCTGTTGTCTGTCTTTGTCCGCATGTTAAAAACCATTTTTATCAGGAACGGGTAGACGTATTGAGTTGAAATTCATGTCACAAAATAATGTTTTAGTCCTTTAAAGGAGTAAAAAATTGAAACTTCGAAGTCAACGCAGTCAAAAGATACGACCATTTATGTTAAATATTTTGATTCGCACACCAAAATCTGTAGGGTACTTCTTGTTGAATGAGAATAAGGCAACGATAAAATCCAGAAATTGAATTTGTAATTGTATCACACGAAACAAATTTTTGTCGTTTGTTATTTTACTGTATAAAATATTCTCGGTATTCTTGCCGCGTCAGTTCTAGATAAAATCTCGAGCTTTCGACGATTACCTCCATCGTCATCGTCAGGAGCTGACTGTCTCTACTGCTGCTATGGTAGCCTCTATATAGCCCGAAGACGGCTTCTGATTGGTCGGCTTCTGATTGGTCGGCGATTACGTGCTGCTGTCTCAGACGGTGTCACTGTGTGCGCCGGTGGCGCCACCGCTTCCGTTTAAACGTAAACCTTGGAAGGAACGCCTCTGCTGCTTCTCTGCATCAAGCGCTCGTTTCCACGCACAGCTCAGATGGTATCCGCTATCGCGGTTAAAGTTCTTTTGGCTCATTCTGATTTCAACAGCCTCCTTAATAACCGAATCCCAGTATGTGGAGGCATGGGACAGAATTTTAGTTTCATCGAACAATATTTTGTGTTTGTTCGTGAGGCTGTGCTCCGCAATTGCCGATTTCTCAAGCTCTCTATTTTTAATGTGGCGTTGGTGTTCTGCGCAGCGTTCGGAAACGGTACGAATAGTCTGACCTATATAATTGCTTCCACACTCACAGGGTATATTATAAACACCGGGGACCCTGAGGTCGAGATTGTCCTTAACAGGGCGCATCATCTCCTTAATTCTCTTAGGAGGACGAAAAATCGGTCTAATACCACGTCTACGCAGGACTCTTCCTATTTTGCTGGAAATTGCGCCACAAAAAGGAAGAACCGCAATTGGTGTATCATCCTGTGAGGTTGCAGCATTATCACGTTTCCTTCTTTTGGAGAACGCTGCCTTTATATCGCGTGCACTATAGCCGTTCTTTCGGAACACGTTCTTTAGGTGATTAATCTCGAACCTTAAGTGGTCCTCGTCAGAAACAGTTTTGGCTCTATATACCAACGTGTTCAAAACGGCTCTCTCTTCTCTCTTCTTTATACCTGAACGCACAGAGTTTCCATCACCCTGCTCAGAAGAGAGCCGTTTTGAACACGTTGGTATATAGAGCCAAAACTGTTTCTGACGAGGACCACTTAAGGTTCGAGATTAATCACCTAAAGAACGTGTTCCGAAAGAACGGCTATAGTGCACGCGATATAAAGGCAGCGTTCTCCAAAAGAAGGAAACGTGATAATGCTGCAACCTCACAGGATGATACACCAATTGCGGTTCTTCCTTTTTGTGGCGCAATTTCCAGCAAAAATAGGAAGAGTCCTGCGTAGACGTGGTATTAGACCGATTTTTCGTCCTCCTAAGAGAATTAAGGAGATGATGCGCCCTGTTAAGGACAATCTCGACCTCAGGGTCCCCGGTGTTTATAATATACCCTGTGAGTGTGGAAGCAATTATATAGGTCAGACTATTCGTACCGTTTCCGAACGCTGCGCAGAACACCAACGCCACATTAAAAATAGAGAGCTTGAGAAATCGGCAATTGCGGAGCACAGCCTCACGAACAAACACAAAATATTGTTCGATGAAACTAAAATTCTGTCCCATGCCTCCACATACTGGGATTCGGTTATTAAGGAGGCTGTTGAAATCAGAATGAGCCAAAAGAACTTTAACCGCGATAGCGGATACCATCTGAGCTGTGCGTGGAAACGAGCGCTTGATGCAGAGAAGCAGCAGAGGCGTTCCTTCCAAGGTTTACGTTTAAACGGAAGCGGTGGCGCCACCGGCGCACACAGTGACACCGTCTGAGACAGCAGCACGTAATCGCCGACCAATCAGAAGCCGACCAATCAGAAGCCGTCTTCGGGCTATATAGAGGCTACCATAGCAGCAGTAGAGACAGTCAGCTCCTGACGATGACGATGGAGGTAATCGTCGAAAGCTCGAGATTTTATCTAGAACTGACGCGGCAAGAATACCGAGAATATTTTATACATAAGTGCCGCCGCGAAAAACTTCGTTCTCATGTTATTTTACTGACCGACTGTCCGTCCGTCTGTTAAGACCACTTTTTCTTTGGAACGGTTAAACGTGTCAAGCTGTAATTTATGCCACAAAATAATGTTTATAGTCTTCTTTGGAATGGGTAAACGTATCAAGCTGAAATTCATGCCACAAAATATTGTTTACAGTTCTTGGCGGTGAAAAAAATTGAGGTTTCTAAGTCAACGCAATCAAAAGATACGACAAGATACGATCGTTTGTCACATATTTGAGACTCTCCAACTCACTCATCAAAACCTGTAGCGTATTTTCTGTTGACCTAGATTTACGAAATTTGGCTAGAAGAAAGGTTTCACAGTACAAGTTAAGGAGAAAAAATTGGAAAATTATTAATCTGTAAATATACCACACGAAAAATATTTCTTTTGTCATTTCTTATCCGACTTCAAACTTGAAATTAACATATTCTCGAAAGCCTTCTAATCCTCAGGATCGATATGTTACCAGTAGCAATGTCGGTAACAGACAAAAATCGTAAAGATTCTCGATTACTGGAATGGATGAAATGTCTATATACATAATTAAGTTTGTGCGGAACCCTCTGAATGTGCATCTTGCTCGCACGTGACCATTTCGTTACGTCGTTTGAAATTTTCCGTGAATATAGCTGGAAGCAAGAAACTTACTACCTTTGGTGTTCTCTTGCGTCACGTTTCATTACACTGTGTTTCTCGTTGAATTAATGAATGAAGACAGGCAGGCAAGCAGGACAGAGGTTAACGACCGGTGAACGTCATGGACAGAGGAGACACAGTATCTGCACAAAGACTAGAAAGGAAAACTAGTGCTCCTATCCAAAAGAATCAACACCTTTCTTGTCAACTGATTAAAGTTTACTCCTAATTTATGAAGAACAATGCACCAAATCCGGAATAATCTTGCTAATGACCTTTGTTATCAACATGATATCCGAATTCGATCATGGACTGAAAGAAACGTTACCGTGAGCTATCTAACATACGGCCCTGTGGATGATTTCAAGAGTCCAGGTAGTTGTTACTAAGATGTAACCTTAGCAAAGACACATTCGTTGAGGGTCTTTACTCACATCCATTGGAAGCTAACTAACAAACATACAAAGTTTTTGAGTTGGGGCTGGCTTATACTACGAAACAGAAGCCGTACGTGTCGGCTATCGCTATGAGTTCAGTAGGTGGTAATCCTCTCGTTGTCCCATAGTCTTCTTAGTAAATACGTGACACTAACTGTTCGTTGATGTGAAACATGTGCGAGGTCTTACTGACGGCGGAGTTCGAGGGAGTCTCCAGGAAGTATCGTGCGATACATGAGAATTTGTCGTTGCGTCCTCGGACTCTTTCGGGATGGCTGGCCTGGATAACATCGCCTCAAATTTTCAAGTTGCAGCATTTCGAATAAAATTTTATTTAGAATGCTGGTACGTGAAAACCAAGAACATTTTATTCAGTTATTGACCTTACTTAGCACAATTACAGAGGCCTTCAACAAACTTAATCACTATAATTGTTAATATTCCATTCGTGGTCATAGATTTTAATTTCCGTGGCTCGGAGTGGACAAGAATGGGACGGAACCCTCCTGGTAATCTCCGTGAGTGACGTACGGAATCGACGGAAATCAGGATGCCCGTTCTGAAATTTGAGCCTCACTGCTCTCGAATGTGAGCCAAGTGCTTCAAACCATTGCGCCTTTCCGCTCGGCAACAGTATTCAGAGCTGTAAGCCTTTGTTGTAAAAGCTCCATCTAAACACGCGTCGCGCTTTTTTTCTTCTTACCAGTGGCAATTCCCTAAGCAGATGAATTCCAAAGTTTATTGTGGTACATAGACACGTTCATGCAGCCAAAGATAAGAGACAAAGAGACAATTTCTGTTCATATAATGTCAGTACATTATTAGTATAGGCCAACCATGTTTGCCTTTGCTTCTTATATATCCAATACATCAGATACATCAGATGAACCATGAACCATGGACCTTGCCGTTTGTGGGGAGGCTTGCGTGCCTCAGCGATACAGATGGTCGTACCGTAGGTGCAACCACAACGGAGGGGTATCTGTTGAGAGGCCAGACAAACATGTGGTTCCTGAAGAGGGGCAGCAGCCTTTTCAGTAGTTGCAGGGGCAACAGTCTGGATGATTGATCTGGCCTTGTAACATTAACCAAAACGGCCTTGCTGTGCTGGTACTGCGAACGGCTGAAAGCAAGGGGAAACTACAGCCGTAATTTTTCCCGAGGACATGCAGCTCTACTGTACGATTAAATGATGATGGCGTCCTCTTGGGTAAAATATTCCGGAGGTAAAATAGTCCCCCATTCGGATCTCCGGGCGGGGACTACTCAGGAGGACGTCGTTATCACGAGAAAGAAAACTGGCGTTCTACGGATCGGAGCGTGGAATGTCGGATCCCTTAATCGGGCAGGTAGGTTAGAAAATTTAAAAATGGAAATGGATAGGTTAAAGTTAGATATTGTGGGAATTAGTGAAGTTCGGTGGCAGGAGGAACAAGACTTTTGGTCAGGTGATTGCAGGGTTATAAATACAAAATCAAATAGGGGTAATGCAGGAGTAGGTTTAATAATGAATAAAAAAATAGGAGTGCGGGTTAGCTACTACAAACAGCATAGTGAACGCATTATTGTGGCCAAGATAGACACAAAGCCCATGCCTACTACAGTAGTACAAGTTTATATGCCAACTACCTCTGCAGATGATGAAGAAATAGATGAAATGTATGACGAGATAAAAGAAATTATTCAGGTAGTGAAGGGAGACGAAAATTTAATAGTCATGGGGGACTGGAATTCGTCAGTAGGAAAAGGGAGAGGAGGAAACATAGTGGGTGAATATGGATTGGGGGAAGGAATGAAAGAGGAAGCCGCCTTGTAGAATTTTGCACAGAGCATAACTTAATCATAGCCAACACTTGGTTCAAGAATCATAAAAGAAGGTTGTATACCTGGAAGAATCCTGGAGATACTAAAAGGTATCAGATAGATTATATAATGGTAAGACAGAGATTTAGGAACCAGGTTTTAAATTGTAAGACATTTCCTGGGGCAGATGTGGATTCTGACCACAATCTATTGGTTATGAACTTCAGATTGAAACTGAAGAAACTGCAAAAAGGTGGGAATTTAAGGAGATGGGACCTGGATAAACTGAAAGAACCAGAGGTTGTAGAGAGTTTCAGGGAGAGCATAAGGGAACAATTGACAGGAATGGGGGAAAGAAATACAGTAGAAGAAGAATGGGTAGCTCTGAGGGATGAAGTAGTGAAGGCAGCAGAGGATCAAGTAGGTAAAAAGACGAGGGCTAATAGAAATCCTTGGGTAACAGAAGAAATATTGAATTTAATTGATGAAAGGAGAAAATATAAAAATGCAGTAAATGAAGCAGGCAAAAAGGAATACAAACGTCTCAAGAATGATATCGTCAGGAAGTGCAAAATGGCTAAGCAGGAATGGCTAGAGGACAAATGTAAGGATGTAGAGGCTTGTCTCACTAGGGGTAAGATAGATACTGCATACAGGAAAATTAAAGAGACCTTTGGAGAGAAGAGAACCACTTGTATGAATATCAAGAGCTCAGATGGCAACCCAGTTCTAAGCAAAGAAGGGAAGGCAGAAAGGTGGAAGGAGTATATAGAGGGTTTATACAAGGGCGATGTACTTGAGGACAATATTATGGAAATGGAAGAGGATGTAGATGAAGACGAAATGGGAGATAAGATACTGCGTGACGAGTTTGACAGAGCACTGAAAGACCTGAGTCGAAACAAGGCCCCGGGAGTAGACAACATTCCATTTGAATTACTGATGGCCTCGGGAGAGCCAGTCATGACAAAACTCTACCATCTGGTGAGCACGATGTATGAGACAGGCGAAATACCCTCAGACTTCAAGAAGAATATAATAATTCCAATCCCAAAGAAAGCAGGTGTTGACAGATGTGAAAATTACCGAACTATCAGTTTAATAAGTCACAGCTGCAAAATACTAACGCGAATTCTTTACAGACGAATGGAAAAACTGGTAGAAGCCGACCTCGGGGAAGATCAGTTTGGATTCAGTAGAAATGTTGGAACACGTGAGGCAATACTGACCTTACGACTTATCTTAGAAGAAAGATTAAGAAAAGACAAACCTACGTTTCTAGCATTTGTAGACTTAGAGAAAGCTTTTGACAATGTTAACTGGAATACTCTCTTTCAAATTCTGAAGGTGGCAGGGGTAAAATACAGGGAGCGAAAGGCTATTCACAGTTTGTACAGAAACCAGATGGCAATTATAAGAGTCGAGGGGCATGAAAGGGAAGCAGTGGTTGGGAAAGGAGTAAGACAGGGTTGTAGCCTCTCCCCGATATTATTCAATCTGTATATTGAGCAAGCAGTAAAGGAAACAAAAGAAAAATTCGGAGTAGGTATTAAAATTCATGGAGAAGAAGTAAAAACTTTGAGGTTCGCCGATGACATTGTAATTCTGTCAGAGACAGCAAAGGACTTGGAAGAGCAGTTGAACGGAATGGACAGTGTCTTGAAAGGAGGATATAAGATGAACATCAACAAAAGCAAAACGAGGATAATGGAATGTAGTCAAATTAAGTCGGGTGATGCTGAGGGAATTAGATTAGGAAATGAGACACTTAAAGTAGTAAAGGAGTTTTGCTATTTAGGGAGTAAAATAACCGATGATGGTCGAAGTAGAGAGGATATAAAATGTAGACTGGCAATGGCAAGGAAAGCGTTTCTCAAGAAGAGGAATTTGTTAACATCGAGTATAGATTTAAGTGTCAGGAAGTCGTTTCTGAAAGTATTTGTATGGAGTGTAGCCATGTATGGAAGTGAAACATGGACGATAACTAGTTTGGACAAGAAGAGAATAGAAGCTTTCGAAATGTGGTGCTACAGAAGAATGCTGAAGATAAGGTGGGTAGATCACGTAACTAATGATGAGGTATTGAATAGGATTGGGGAGAAGAGAAGTTTGTGGCACAACTTGACTAGAAGAAGGGATCGGTTGGTAGGACATGTTTTGAGGCATCAAGGGATCACAAATTTAGCATTGGAGGGCAGTGTGGAGGGTAAAAATCGTAGAGGGAGACCAAGAGATGAATACACTAAGCAGGTTCAGAAGGATGTAAGTTGCAGTAGATACTGTGAGATGAAGAAGCTTGCACAGGATAGAGTAGCATGGAGAGCTGCATCAAACCAGTCTCAGGACTGAAGACCACAACAACAACAACATCAGATAAGGTACTATCATCTCGAGGGCTTCCATTACCGTAATCTTATCTGAATACCGAGCGAAGTGGCGCAGTGGTTAGCACACTAGACTCGTATTCCGGCCAATCAGATTTAGGTTTCACGTGATTTCCCTAAATCGCGCGATCAAATGCTGAGATGGTTCCTTTGTAAAGGACACAACCAATTTCCTTCCTCATTCTAGAAACAATCCGAGCTTTTACTTCGTATTTAATGACCTCGATGACTACGGAACGTAAAACTTTCCCCTTTTTTACGTGGTTATAACAATTTATGCTTTCAAGGTTCTTGTACATATTACTCGAAAATTACTCAGTGTTGTTACAGAAAATAAAGTAAACCAAATAAATATCATTTTCATGTATTTGAGTAGAGAGAAATGATAAATGGAACAAAAACTATAGCTCACAGGCAGATATTCACAAGTCTGCCTCATTGTGTAATATGTCAGCCCATCCAGTGAAAATTTACCGTATATAAGTAGTATAGTGGAGTTAGATCTCGAAAAACAGCTCAGCTATAAATTTTAAAGCCATCCTCGCACGTATTGGAGACTTTCCTTCGCGAGGTGAGGCTGAATGGGAACTACACAATGGAAAAAAAGTATAGATCGCACTTTATTTGATAAATCAATTGCAAATAATGCATTTCGGCATGCAAATAAAACGGAATTAACATAAACTATTTTAGATGCTCTTAAACAGAGGAACCACACTTCATCACAAATTATCAGAAAACGCAGAACCAACATGTTGTGAATTGGCTGGAGCCAATTCACGGGGTTTGGAGGAAGCCGAAAGGCACGCGTTTAAAGTCACGCAGGCTGGCGTGAGGTTTGGAACAGGTCAGAGAAATAAGACTAGCAAAACAGGAGGTAACTGGTAGAATACTTAACTTTAATCCACAATTGGTGAACATCTCTCTTGACTGTACATGCTTCACAAGATAAATATCAGTTGAATACGGCGCCTTGCTAGGTCGTAGCAAATGACGTAGCTGAAGGCTATGCTAACTATCGTCTCGGCAAATGAGAGCGTAATTTGTCAGTGAACTATTGCTCGCAACGTCGGCTGTACAACTGGGGCGAGTGCTAGGACGTCTCTCTAGACCTGCCGTGTGGCGGCGCTCGGTCTGCAATCACTGACAGTGGCGACACGCGGGTCCGTCGTATACTAGCGGACCGCGGCCGATTTAAAGGCTACCACCTAGCGGTGACACCACACAACATGTACCAAACAGAATAAAATTATCGATGGAGAGCACATCGTCATACAGCTTATACTGAATGGTGCCCTGTGTAAGTGCCAACTCGCGATTTCATCACACGGAATGAAGTGCGGACTAATCAAGCTCGCCACCAGGTAGAGTTCGTGCCAAATGGGATGCGTACTCTACTTTCAGAAAATGGCAAAATGAACTTACTTGTATAGCTTTTCCTAAACTTATATCCCGAGAATTAAAAATCCTTATTTCAGTTAAGAACTTCATACAAGTTTTGTCTGCTGGCTTCTGTCTCGAAACCTTTGATAGACGTTTCATGGCGATTTTCCTGACTTTTCGCCAGCACAAGTTGGTGACAATCTTAAAGGTTCACCCTCCATTGCTGGTGACGGACTGGAGTCGAGCCCGCGGCCAGAGATTAAATTATGTACCTGTCGCGCCAACTTCTGATGCTTTCTGTACCTGCCGATTACCAAAATGACGGGAAGCTAAGCCACAGCGGGTTTCGAATACCGACACACGCGGTCCAACAACTGCCCAAGCTGTCAAATAATAACCCGAGCCAGAAAAAGGAATGATTAATACGCTAGAAAAGAGCACAAGACGAATATGCAAGACGTAGCATCTCGGACGCAAAATTTAAAACCTGGAATGCGTCGTGAGGAACAATGGGTACTCTAACTGTTGCGTAAGAAGCGCAACCAAACCTGACACTCGGTCAAGTGACACGTCGGGAACAGAACTGTCAAGTACCGGCTTTCTGCCATACGTTGCCCGGGAGACGAATATAATGGACCGTATATTGCGCAAACAAGACGTAAAGATTATTTTCAAATCGTCCAAGATCAAAGATTGTCTCAGATCGGTAAAGGACAGAAGTCGGGAATATACCGATGGAATGACTGGACGATCCATCAGTACCAGTATCACCGAATACAAACAGCGGATTGGGACAGGTGGAGAAATCAGCTGTGGGGGAGAATACGCTGTGTGTGACAGACCACATAACTAAAATTCGCCGACGCCCATGTTCTCACCGTCAAGAAGAGCTACCAGGTCCTAGTTCAAAAATTGACGAACATGGCAATAGTTTCAACAAGAAGAAGAAAGCTTCACGGTAAACGGATCGTGGATTCCCGCGCTTCAGCGAACGACCTTTGCTAAGAAGCAAGGTCAGCACCATAGCGGTACTGGCAGGGGAAAGTCGTTACGAGGTGGGCGTGACGGGTAAATCCATACATATTATAAAAATGGATGTAGTATTTATGTATGTATATATGTGTGTATGTTCCACATCTCCTCTTAATCCAGTAGACCTACACTCCTGGAAATGGAAAAAAGAACACATTGACACCGGTGTGTCAGACCCACCATACTTGCTCCGGACACTGCGAGAGGGCTGTACAAGCAATGATCACACGCACGGCACAGTGGACACACCAGGAACCGCGGTGTTGGCCGTCGAATGGCGCTAGCTGCGCAGCATTTGTGCACCACCGCCGTCAGTGTCAGCCAGTTTGCCGTGGCATACGGAGCTCCATCGCAGTCTTTAACACTGGTAGCATGCCACGACAGCGTGGACGTGAACCGTATGTGCAGTTGACGGACTTTGAGCGAGGGCGTATAGTGGGCATGCGGGAGGCCGGGTGGACGTACCGCCGAATTGCACACGTGGGGCGTGAGGTCTCCACAGTACATCGATGTTGTCGCCAGTGGTCGGCGGAAGGTGCACGTGCCCGTCGACCTGGGACCGGACCGCAGCGACGCACGGATGCACGCCAAGACCGTAGGATCCTACGCAGTGCCGTAGGGGACCGCACCGCCACTTCCCAGCAAATTAGGGACACTGTTGCTCCTGGGGTATCGGCGAGGACCATTCGCAACCGTCTCCATGAAGCTGGGCTACGGTCCCGCACACCGTTAGGCCGTCTTCCGCTCACGCCCCAACATCGTGCAGCCCGCCTCCAGTGGTGTCGCGACAGGCGTGAATGGAGGGACGAATGGAGACGTGTCGTCTTCAGCGATGAGAGTCGCTTCTGCCTTGGTGCCAATGATGGTCGTATGCGTGTTTGGCGCCGTGCAGGTGAGCGCCACAATCAGGACTGCATACGACCGAGGCACACAGGGCCAACACCCGGCATCATGGTGTGGGGAGCGATCTCCTACACTGGCCGTACACCACTGGTGATCGTCGAGGGGACACTGAATAGTGCACGGTACATCCAAACCGTCATCGAACCCATCGTTCTACCATTCCTAGACCGGCAAGGGAACTTGCTGTTCCAACAGGACAATGCACGTCCGCATGTATCCCGTGCCACCCATCGTGCTCTAGAAGGTGTAAGTCAACTACCCTGGCCAGCAAGATCTCCGGATCTGTCCCCCATTGAGCATGTTTGGGACTGGATGAAGCGTCGTCTCACGCGGTCTGCACGTCCAGCACGAACGCTGGTCCAACTGAGGCGCCAGGTGGAAATGGCATGGCAAGCCGTTCCACAGGACTACATCCAGCATCTCTACGATCGTCTCCATGGGAGAGTAGCAGCCTGCATTGCTGCGAAAGGTGGA
The DNA here is from genome assembly GCF_023864275.1 of Schistocerca cancellata. Taxonomy (NCBI): domain Eukaryota; kingdom Metazoa; phylum Arthropoda; class Insecta; order Orthoptera; family Acrididae; genus Schistocerca; species Schistocerca cancellata. The sequence goes on from NC_064631.1 coordinate 405,262,447, forward strand.
TATACACTGTACTAGTGCCGACATTGTGCATGCTCTGTTGCCTGTGTCTATGTGCCTGTGGTTCTGTCAGTGTGATCATGTGATGTATCTGACCCCAGGAATGTGTCAATAAAGTTTCCCCTTCCTGGGACAATGAATTCACGGTGTTCTTATTTCAATTTCCAGGAGTGTATGTAAACCAAGTTTGCTACACATATCATTTACTAGTTGGAAAGAATCGATTTGGGGATACGAACCATCTTCCTAACAAGGGGATGGTGATGGCACTGAAAATTTAGTGTAGCTCAGGATGCTCGAAAATCCATACTTTACTCATCGAGTAATTGAAAATGAGAGCACTTAGTGACTTATAACGAACTTTACTTATAATTTCAAATCTTTACAAAACTTTTTCTCTCTGTTAGCCCCCACAAAATAAAAAAAGGAAAAAAAGATTATAGCTTACGAAAATTTCGATGTCCATGCAGTAAAACTCCCGCATGAAACTGACGTTATATTTCATTACCTATTTACTATTAACTGTGAGATCAGCATACAGGATTGACGGTGGACATCGAAAAAGGTTAAAAAGAATATCAGCTCGTTTTGTATCATCGCAAAATAGGGGAGAGATTGGCACGGACATGATACACGAATTTGAGTGGTAATGACTAAAACAAAGGCTTATTCCGCTGAGGTAGAATCTTCTCATGAAATTTCAATCACTAACCGCTATAGCAAGAACAAACACGATTTTGGAACATAGCGATTTAAAGAGCAACACGTAAGGTACAATGAAGTACAGGTTGTGCGTAGAAGACGTTGATCTGGACAACAGTGATACAGTGTACGGAATAGGCCGGGCACACGTCTGCTCTCGCTCAAATAATACTGTTTCTTTGGCGGCTCACCAGAGCGCGCCAGGGGGCCGACTCAGGTGGCCTCTACAGGCGGGCGTGTGAACTGTTCGGACGCGCGATCTCTGACATCGCTCGCGTCATGGGTGAAGGTCATCACGAACTTTCTTCTCAAAGTGTGAAAATATTTTGTTCCGTCCACCTACATGGGGAGAAATGATTATCATAATAAAAAAGGAGAAATCAGATTTAAGTGTTTGTCTTTCCCGCACGCTTTTCGGAATAGAACCGCAGAGAAACAGCTTGAAAGTCATACGATGAACTCTTTGCCAGGCCAATTGCGGAATAAACATGGAGATGCAGATGCAGGTGCAGATGTAGATGAACTGTTTTCACGGCACATTTTTCACGTACTTCACGAAGATGGGCCTCAATTCGCTCGCTTACTCACCTCAGCTCAGCAGACGAACTACGTTTCTACACCTGTTAACCCGTAACTGGGTGTTTACATACAAACGAGAATTGCATCTTCTACATGAATCCGCTATTATGGAGTCTTACTGATAACTAGTACTACAACGAAACATACAACTTTGCAGTATGCTGTAATTTACTACCAGTGCACGACTCAAATTGAATAATGGCCTGTTTATAGCATTAGTCTCTTGTGCTTTACAGTCCTCAATTCATATAATGTGTAGTGCCTCATGCAAGCGATAATCATTTTGGCATGATTTTAGTTTTATTGTACCTAGTACAGCTGTAAAAAATTGGTGGTGAGCTTACGGGCATCCTGTCGTTGTAGTACTAGTAACCCGTAGGACTCCACAGAAGCGTATTTAAGTAGAAGATGCAATTTTCGTTTGTACATAAATATCCAATTACGAGTCAACAGGAGTGGAATCGCAGTTCGTCTGCTGAGTTTACCTAATGAGCGAGCTCAAGCCCACCCTCCTGACGTACACGCCGCGGCCTGTCTTTCTCGTGGTCCTCGGTTCAGGAGATACAACGTCATAAACACTGAGATGCGTGAAAATCTGCCGCAAATGAATGTCGTTTACATCTGTTACTTCTTTGCTGCTAACTCTATTCGCAACACATTTCGCAGATAGTACCCACATTCGCCACTGAACGTACCTAGAACAGTGTATCATTCTATGACATACAGTTCAAGAGAAATCATGTCATAAACCCTGAGATGCGTGAAAACCTGCAGCATCACGTACGACGTCTTAATTTATTACTTCTTTTCTACTAACCCTTTTGAGAATACATTTCGCAGACAGTAATCACGGATACTTACAAAATTACGTAATTGTACAACACGTGGTTCAGGAGATACGACGTCATAAACATTAAGCTACGTGAAAATGAGACTGCAGAACGAAATTTTCTAGATATACAGGTGAAATATGTATACAAATAACATGTGAAATGTGTTAAATATACGTGAAATACGCCTGACACGTGATAACGTGTAGAGAGAAGCTGGACGATGACACAGATAGAGGAGGAGGAAGAGGAGATCAGTGTTTAACGTCCCATCGACAACGGGGTCATTGGAGACGGAGCACAAGCTCGGATTAGGGAAGGATAGGAAGGGAAATCGGTCGTGCTCTTTCAGAGGAACTAGCCCGGTGTTTGTCTGAAGCGATGTAGATGTACGTAGATGATATTTCATCAAGAAAGTACTCTTATACAGTAGCGAGCGGGGTACCGCAGTGGTTAGCACATTGGACGGTTCAAACAGGCGTCCGGCTATCCTAACTGAGGTTTTCGGAGCTTTCCCTAACCATTTAAGGCAAATACCGGAATAATTCCTTCGAAAGGGCACGGCCGCTTTCCTTCTTCATCCTTCCCTAATCAGAGCTTGTGTTCCGTCTGTAATGAGCTCATTGTCCACGGGACGTTAAACACTAATCACCACCTCCTCCTCCTTTTATACAGCAGATGTACAACCGGCTTTGCCGAAACTGTCCTTTAACGAGACGCTGCTGTCATTCACATGACATTAAACTGTTTCATTCATTCCAATATGACACGTTTCAGCCTGTTAAATTGTGCTGCATCACTAGTTTACACTCTCGTGTATGTGGAGTGATATTCAGGATACTTATGGCTACCAGAAAAAATGGTTCAAATGGTTCTGAGTACTAAGGCACTTAACATCTGAGGTCATCAGTCCCCTAGAACTTAGAACTACTTAAACCTAACTAACCTAAGGACGTCACACACATCCATGCCCGAGGCACAGCCTGCCAGGTGTGGTCAACGCCCCTCCCTACACAGTAACCTCACCAAAAGCTGTCGACTCTGTTCCGTCCACTTCCGCGAGCCATCAGCCGAGTCTGGGCAGTGAGCAACTGCCGAATGACAGCAGCTAGACCTCGATCATCGGCCTCTGTACCAGATGTTTCCAATCGAAACAGAAACACGATACCTTCCGCAGCGACAGCCCTGGACAGCGGTATTTAAACCATAAGGTTCACCATGTCATCATCAGTACAACTGAGCTATACCATGATATACAGCCCACGCCAGTCGTTACCATAATTATTGCACATCCTCTGCCACCATCTCCAAGCCCCGAACCAATGACTGCGTGTGACTGCCTGAGCCTGGGTAGACAGCATTCTGCTGGTGTCTCCTGGATTGAGCCATGCAATGAGTTCCAGCCAGCTCTATGAAGTGGGGGACCTCCGCAATCCGTCACTGCTCTCCTGCCTGTAGTTCCATATTCATCACCCAGGTTGCCCTATTGGGTATGCCCGTCTAGCCTTGGTGACCAGCTGTCTCGTTACTGCCCCGTTTTGCTGTCACACGCTACTGGCGCGTCTGTGCAAGCTTGCTCACGTCTAAGGGACATCATCCACTGCCTACTGTCTGCTCGGTGCAGACACACTGCTCTGCGTTCATGAATGATTCTTAATAAAGTGCTCTGAAAACGGACTGTCTGCCTACATTATCTGCATTTGCGCCCATCTCTGGCAGGGAGCCACTTATCGACACCTAGCCGCTGATGTCTGTTTTTACCAGTGCCAAATCACAGTCACAACTAGTTTTATTCTCTTTAAGGTATACAGTCCAGCCACATTAATGTGATCCCACCCGGATGTTCGATGTCAACGCGAAATAACCATGCACAGACGGCAGATGGTAGCGCTAGCAGTGGAAGGTATTATAGAGGGTGTCTAGGGGACGCGGAAAACGGTGCAGTAGTTGTCTTAATCTGGAGATGGAGTGCTTTATCTAAAGTTGAAATAGGCACAATCATTGGCTTTCAGGCCAAGGGGGGAAGCATTTCCGAAACGGATACGTTTGTAAACTATTCACATGACGTCGTGGTTAAATTATACCATGTATAGCAAAATGGAGTCATCTAAAACCGGCGCCGACTCAACCGTGTGCACCACTGGCCATAGGATACAGGGGCAAACAGAAGCTGCGAAGTGCACGTGCAACTGTTGAGCAACTGACTGTCCAGATGAACCAAGGGGCTACCAACAGTGTCTCTTGAACGGCAGGTCAGCGAAAGAAGCTGTGTATGGGCCTCAGCAGCAGGCACCTAGTTCATGCACCTATGCCGACTGCTGTTCATCAGCGACGAAGGCTGGAATTTGCACGCCAGTACAGCAACTGGACGTCTGCTAAGTGCCGACGTTTTATGCTCTACTGGACAGATGACCGTTGGGTGATGGCGTGATACGACTGAGACCAAAGACCCTGCAACAATCGTCGGAAGGGTTCAGGTCGGAGAAGAGAGGGCTATGATCTGGGGAATGTTTTCGTGGCATGTCCAGGGTGATCTTGGCATTCTGGAAAACACATAGGATCAACACAAATATGCATCTATCCTTGGGGAGCATATACACTCTTAAATGTAGCTTGTGTTTTCTAAGTACAATGGCATATGCTAGCAGGACAATGCTGCGTGTCACACAGTTCGCAATATACATGCGTGGTGTGAAGAGCACAGGATGGGTTTACTGCACTCCCCTGTCCAAAAAACTCCCCAGATTTAAACTCAGTCGCGAATCTGTGGGACCACCTTGATCAGGTATGCGCCACGGATCATCAACCATGAAACCTGGCGCAGCTGGCCACAGCACTGGAGTCAACATGGCTCCACATCCCTGTCAGTACCTTCCAGGACCTGACTCTTTCTGCACGTCTTGCAGCGGTCCATGCTGCTAAAGGTGGTTGTTCAGGTTTTTGGTTAGCAGTCACATTTATTTGAGCAGCAATATTCAAAGTGGCAACTTAGCCTACCACACATGGTAGTTGACAATTCCATAACCGGCCGATGTGGCCGAGCGGTTCTAGGCGCTTCAGTCTGGAACCGCACTGCTGCTACAGTCGCAGGTTCGAATCCTGCCTCGGGCGTGGATGTGTGTGGTGTCCTTAGGTTAAGTTAGATTTAAGCAGTTCTAAGTCTAGGGGACTGATGACCTCAGATGTTAAGTGCCATAGTGCTTAGCGCCATTTGAACCATTTTGAACAACTCCATATCGAACCTATAAACACATAAACACACAAGGAGGACAAATTGAACATTACAAATATCGTATTAAGGGTGACTGTTCATGCGGTAATCCATTGGTGTGAACTAGAACTTTCAGAGTGTAGGTATACTGTGACCCATAGGGGACATTTACAGGGTGTTTCAAAAATGACCGGTATATTTGAAACGGCAATAAAAACTAAACGAGCAGCGATAGAAATACACCGTTTGTTGCAATATGCTTGGGACAACAGTACATTTTCAGGCGGACAAACTTTCGAAATTTCAGTAGTTACAATTTTCAACAACAGATGGCGCTGCAAGTGATGTGAACGATATAGAAGACAACGCAGTCTGTGGGTGCGCCATTCTGTACGTCGTCTTTCTGCTGTAAGCGTGTGCTGTTCACAACGTGCAAGTGTGCTGTAGACAACATGGTTTATTCCTTAGAACAGGGGATTTTTCTGGTGTTGGAAGTCCACCGCCTAGAACACAGTGTTGTTGCAACACGACGAAGTTTTCAACGGAGGTTTAATGTAATCAAAGGACCGAAAAGCGATACAATAAAGGATCTGTTTGAAAAATTTCAACGGACTGGGAACGTGACGGATGAACGTGCTGGAAAGGTAGGGCTACCGCGTACGGCAACCACAGAGGGCAACGCGCAGCTAGTGCAGCAGGTGATCCGACAGTGGCCTCGGGTTTCCGTTCGTCGTGTTGCAGCTGCGGTCCAAATGACACCAACGTCCACGTATCGTCTCATGCGCCAGAGTTTACACCTGTATCCATACAAAATTCAAACACGGCAACCCCTCAGCGCCGCTACCATTGCTGCACGAGAGACATTCGCTAACGATATAGTGCACAGGATTGATGACGGCGATATGCATGTGGGCAGCATTTGGTTTACTGACGAAGCTTATTTTTACCTGGACGGCTTCGTCAATAAACAGAACTGGCGCATATGGGGAACCGAAAAGCCCCATGTTGCAGTCCCATCGTCCCTGCATCCTCAAAAAGTACTGGTCTGGGCCGCCATTTCTTCCAAAGGAATCATTGGCCCATTTTTCAGATCCGAAACGATTACTGCATCACGCTATCTGGACATTCTTCGTGAATTTGTGGCGGTACAAACTGCCTTAGACGGCACTGCGAACACCTCGTGGTTTATGCAAGATGGTGCCCGGCCACATCGCACGGCCGACGTCTTTAATTTCCTGAATGAACATTTCGATGATCGTGTGATTGCTTTGGGCTATCCGAAACATACAGGAGGCGGCGTGGATTGGCCGCCCTATTCGCCAGACATGAACCCCTGTGACTTCTTTCTGTGGGGACACTTGAAAGACCAGGTGTACCTCCAGAATCCAGAAACAATTGAACAGCTGAAGCAGTACATCTCATCTGCATGTGAAGCCATTCCGCCAGACACGTTGTCAAAGGTTTCGGGTAATTTCATTCTGAGACTACGCCATATTATTGCTACGCATGGTGGATATGTGGAAAATATCGTACTATAGAGTTTCCCAGACCGCAGCGCCATCTGTTGTTGAAAATTGTAACTACTGTAATTTCGAAAGTTTGTCTGCCGGGAAATGTACTGTTGTCCCAAGCATATTGCAACAAACGGTGTATTTCTATCGCTGCTCGTTTAGTTTTTATTGCCGTTTCAAATATACCGGTCATTTTTGAAACACCCTGTATTTGTGGATAAGGCTCTTGGGGGTGCAGATAGATCAGAGCAGCTATTTTCGAAGAATACTAGACGAAACTTTCACAGATTTTTTTGGGGTCAATTTTCCTGGGCGCAGCTTTCTTTCAGCCTTCTGGAAACTTCCTGCTAGCTACCATACCTCACTAAGCCCTAGCCTCTCCACTTGGATGCAGGAAACGTCCGTTCCTAGAGAACGACTGTGGTAGGGCGAACCAACATCAATGACGGAAATGGAAAGTGTGCACCTATGGACACCGTGACCAAATGCTACCAGACTGATACTCCAGTATTTCCACACTCGTGGGACGCACTGATTAAAATATTACGCGAGATAACAACGCGGACAAACTGGTATGGGACGGAATATTTCATTGTCAACCGTTGTTTCTGTGTTTATTATTGTCAAAAAGATCCCGAGCAAAACCCAAATTTACGTGGACAAGATATGAATGGATCTGATTACAGATTTCTGTACACTTAAATGTGGATGAGAGTTAGGAAAAAATACTTATATTAGTGAAACCACTTTTATATTTAAATTAAATATTTCGCATAAAGGCACACTTACCTATAAATATTCAGTAGTAACTAATTTACACATCTCGTCCCATACTAAGACCTGCTCCCCAAGATTGGCTCTTTATCAGAAGAGTATACATGTCCTAGGTTTTCTGCAGACATAATTCTGCTGCGGTAAAGATAACAGGTGCATCACAGTGTGGGAGTGAAACGGTGTGGGATCTAGAAATGCACTCCAAAGTTGAAGTACGTGGGACAGTACGATTCTTGTGGACAAAAGTCTAACTCGTACACATATTCACCTTGAAATTTTGGGGGTATATCAAGCAAATGCCATGTTGAGTCCAGCCGTAGTGAAAATGTGCCAACAATATGATCAAGGCCGCCCAGACCTGGGTGGTCAGGAAGGAAGACCGTCGATATCGCCCACAGACCACTGTGTCCAGGGAGTTGAGGAACTGATTCGCAGCCACTGCAGGTTTTCCGACGATGAGGACGTTTACACAGCTATTCCCCAATGGCTTGATGACCAAAGAGCGGACTTGTATCATCGAAGAACTGAACAATTGCCAGATAGTTCCGACATTGTTTATTGAGACAATCGAGGAAGTAATTAGCAGCAATTGCAGATTTTCCGACGATCGTTTACAGAGCTAATCTCCAATGGTTTGGTAACCAAAGAGCGGATTTGTATTGTCAAGGAACTGAACAATTGCCAGAACGTTCCGAAAGTGGTTTACTAGGACTTGGTGATTATGTCGAAACGTAGTGTCATTTGTCTGCCACTTTGAAGTGTAGTGCAGTATTGAATATAAGTTACTTTGTCTGCCTTAATAAAGTGTAAATTACTTTTTGAAATCCCTTTATACATCTATCTGTATCTTCCATAAGCTGCTATCACAGTGAGTAGCAGAGGGTACTTGGTACGAATATTAGCACCAATGGTACGAATATTAGCACCAATGGAAATGTGCCAGGTCAGTGTTACATTACATTACATTTATCGTTTTCCATGGGTCCCTTGGAGAGGAGTCTCTAGGATATGGAAAGGGTCAATTTTTTGTTTTACTCAAATACAAGGATACTGTACAATTCTAATGCTCATCGATGATGTAGAAGGAGTTGGCCAACAGGAAGTTCTTTAATTCACTCTGAAACCGATCTTTATCGCTTACAAGACCTTTGATATGCTCTGGCAAGTTATTGAATATATGAGTACCCATGTATTTTGACTCCTTTTTGCACTAATGTTAAGCTTTTGTAGTCCTTATACAGATTGTTTTTGGTTCTGGTATTATTATCCTGTTTTGCACTATTTTGTGTAAAAAGAGACATGTTGGAAATGACAAAGGGCATCAATGAGTATATTTACTGAGAAGTAATAGTTAGAATACCAGGTTTCTTAAAGAGGTCTCTGCATGATGATATAGGACTGACACCAGATGAAATTCTAATGACTCGTTTCTGAATTTTGAAAATGTTCTCTTTGTGAGAGGAGTTTCCCCAAAAGATGTTTCCATAACTCATTAGTGAATGGAAGTAGGCCGAATAAACTAACTTCTTCATTTTTAAATCACCTATTTCTGCTGTAATGCCTACTGCAAATGTAGCTGAACTTAGGCGTTTCATTAAGTCTATAGTGTGAGTTTTTTAATTTAGGTTGTGGTCAATTTGGAGCCCTATAATTTGACACTTCTACAGCTTTATTTTCATTGTTGGAATACATTATACTTATAGGGTCAGGTATTCTTTGTGAGGTACTAAACAGTATGTACTGTGTCTTGTCAATTCAGTGACAACGCATTTGCTGTGAACCACCAATTGATACTTACAAATATTTTATTAGCTGATTGCTCAGTGAGATCACAGGTCGTCTTTCTTCCGAAGATTCCCATTTAAGTCACTGAAACTTTACTAAAGGCTAAACCTTCCGTTACGATCCCAGCAGCACGTCTCTGAATTCTCTCGATGTCTGCTGTTAACGCCTTCTTTATGGACTCCAAATACTGGGGCAGTACTCTAGAATTTGTTGCATCAGCGTCTTGTGTGATATTTCCTTTATACGTACATTGCACATCCGAGAACCCTTCCAACAAATATAAATTTTCCATCCGTCTTCCCTGATACTGATGTTATGTTTCGTTGTATTTCATATTACGTATTAGTGTCACTCACCAGTATTTAAACTATTAGAAGGCTCCAGAAGTTTACAGCCGATCTTGTAATCTGTTACCATCGGGTTCATTCTTTTTCTTAAGAGCATTATGTATCGTAAGCTCACTTTTAAAGACAGCTGCCATTCATGTCATCAAGTGTAAATTTGGGCAAAGTGTTTCTGCATTTCCTTGAGATCTTCGAACAGTGATGCTTTCCTTCTGATAACAGCATCATTAACCAACAGTATGATACTGCTGCGGAATCCCTCTGATAAATCGTTTATGTTAATTAATAGCGCTAGTTTCCTTGTGTAGGGAAGCAGCCTACTCACGCCGTATAAAATTCACATCAGGCTTTCCATTGTGTGCCAGCCAGTCCACTGTAACTAGCTCTGACGTCATAAATGTTGCGCAATACTTTAAAAATCAAGTAAATAACCTGAAACGTTTCTAGCATGTCAGGAGTAATACTAAATCAATATGTGTTGGATATCAGTTCAACAACTTTAACCATTTTCGAAATTTGGACGTTTTTGTGTAAAAATCATTGGCGCAACAGAAAAGAGCTAGAAACTTAAAAATTTGTATTTAGATTCCTTTTGCATAATAATTTAGTAGAAACAGTATTCTGGATCTCACAAATTAAAATTTTAGTTGAAATTCATGATTTTTTGGTTTTTGTCTTAGAAATTAAGGAAGCAAGATAGATTAAGTAGGCGAATAAATAAGGCTAGGATGTTTAAATTTAAGTAGAAGGGAGATCCACTATAATCATAAAGATGTGAGAAGTTTCAACTGAATAACTATAAAACTATAGCGATAGCGTATCTCCAAAGGGCAAGTTCAGAGCTCGTCTACTGCGTGTAGTGTAATTAAATTAATTCTCTCGCCCAAAATATTTGACTTAGCCATGTCAGACTTTTATTATGATTACTTACCTGTGTGCTGATTGCACATTTAAATTGAGGGCTTCATCGGCCATCAGCAAAGGAAGCAATGATTTATTCAATAACTTAAAGTGGTGCATTACTAGCCCATCGGCTATTCGGGAGAGCGGATTTGATCAGGCGTTCTCTTAGCCGTCCGCACCGCGGCATTATATATAAGAACGCTGCGCGAGAAAAAAAGGCCCCAGTTCTCTCCAGACGCTGATTACCACACCACCTGTGCCGGGAGTCGCGTCGCGTCGGTATCATTGCTATTAACAGCCTCTGGTGCCGCAATAAGTTACAAGGGATACGCGTAACCATGAAATCGTGTTCGAGTGAAGTGTTAATTCTGGGATGACTTTAATGATCTATCTTCAGTTTGCGTATGTCGTATTTTCACGTGCTGTCGCAGGACAGACATTCTACCATTATTTAGCGTGCGTTTGATGAACATTATCATCAAATTATGGCGAGCTTTCACTTAAACATTTAATTTGAACAGTTATAGTTGCATCAGCGCATTAGACTCTGAACTGCTCTGGTAGTTGGATTGTGTGGATTCTTTTTGGTCTGTGACTTTCAGAATATAGTGAACATTTTTAGAGAGAATCGTGTTTGATTATGAATCCCACACAATCTCCTATTTCCTCAGAGCTATAAGCTGTAACTATAAATGTATTTCTCAGATGAAGTGGGCACTAGGAATTCTAATTACAGGCTTCACGTTTTGCTAATCACTTTCTGGTTGCCAATATTGTAGTTAGAGAGCCAGTGTTGAGAACGGCAAACAACAGCATTAAATAAATAATAGGAACATTCATTTATAACGATTAATTCCATCTGCCGCCCCACATACAGTGAAACGGCCGGGAAAAACAAAACATTTAATAACAATTATTTCCACCCGCCGCCCCACATATGTTGCTAATCGGCCGGGAAATGCATCTTTTCTACATTACATTCTCTACATTTAAATAACAACTAATTCCACCCGCCGCCCCACACTTGGGGCACACTCATTCTCACTATCTTTGAACAATCGTCGCCCATTATAATGTTCTGGGTTCTATTAGTCAAACGTTCTTTGACGTAATCGCTTATGTGAAAATACACATCGTATCGTATGATGGTATTCTGGTTATTAAGCGACAATGTGGTACAGTATCGAAAACCCTTCAGAAAGTCAGGAACACAGAACCTATCTTCTCGCCTAAAACTCGTATCTGTAAGGTATCATGTATGAAAAAGGGAGCTGTGCTCCTTTTAAATATGTTCTTTTCGAATCGTCCTTATTTTTTGAGAAAAGCTGCTTTTCACCCGGACTCGTCGTATTCGTCGAGCTTGTAATGTGTTTCGGATTCCGGAACAGGAAATCCGTTTGTGTATGCATTTTGTAAACTAAATTTATCTGCACTTTGTTGCAATCACACGGGACGTTTCTAGATAAATATGAATTACTAAAGATGGTACTACAACAGCGTATTCAATATATAAATGTCCCATATTTCACAGGAAAGAAAACGACAGTTAATGTGATAATGAAATTGCGCCACATGCTAGATAGAGCACCTCCAGCAACTTATACGCCCGCGTCAGACGTGCAGACTATACTCGCCAGAGTACAGCATGGTCGCATGAAGTGAGAGTGGTGATTCTATAGCAGCGTGCAGAAGAAGTAGTCTGGTTTGCAGATACAAAAGTAGTAGTCTGGTTTGCAGACTATACTCGCCAGAGTACAGCATGGTCGCATGAAGTGAGAATGGCGATTCTATAGCAGCGTGCACAAGAAGCAGTCTGGTTTGCAGATACTGTGCAAGGAAATTATCGTACGTTGAATGTACGTCATTCACGTGATGTGAAATCAATTAGGGGATGGTATCGTAAATTTATGCCAACTGAAAATGTTCTGAAAAATTCTGGCACCACACGTCGTAGTGTTTCTGAAGAGACAATGGAGGACATCGGAAGAAGCCAACGGAAATCAATTACCTAGGAATCTAGTCAATCTACTGTACCCTGAGGAACATACCACCGTGTAGTTCACTAACATCGTCCTTTGTATGCTTACAATGTGCAATTTCTGCGACATCTGATGCCGAAAGACAAATCAATCCAACAACAATTTTCTGCAGGTATACTGCAGTGTACTGATACGAAAGATATTTATTCTCAGGTGAGGCAACCTTTCATGTGTAAGGAGCGGTTAATCAGTATAATGCTCGGATTTGGGTCTCACAACATCCACTTGCTATCACTGAACATGTACGTGATATACCTAAATTGATCGCCTGCTGTGGGCTAATGCACAACAGCATTATTGGACCATTCTTCTGGGCAGTAAACACAATGAATTGGTCAGTGTATCTGTACATATTGGAGCAGTCTGTATACCCTCAGATTCTAGACTTATAACCCAACATCATCTTTCAACAAGATGGAGCTTCACTTCGTAAGTCACGGCTATTCACAAGTTCCTGGATAAAACATTTCCCAGTCAATCAGTCGGACGAGGAGAACCCGTTGCATGGCCACCACATTCCCCTGACAATACAACACTGGATTTCTTCTTGAGGGATTCGCGAAGGACCACTTATATGCTATCAAAGTGGATGACATTCCTGTGTTAAGACATCGTGTCACTGATATGACTGAAACAGTGACAGAGAACATGTTATGAAAAACATGTCAAGAAATTGAATATAGACTCGATATTCTTCGTGCTAGAAGAGGTTCACATGTAGAGCTGTACTGATGGTTATTAAATAAATTCCTTGAGATATTCTAGCATATGGTGCAATTCCATTATCAAACCTACTGTAGTTTTCTTTCTGGGCCTGTGCAATGCGGGAGGTGTGACAGGGACATGCTGTAATATGTAATATGATTCCTCTCAGGGCCTGGTACTTTGTTTGCTGTGAATAATCTCAATCATTTTTCAATACCAGGAATTCTTAAATCAGTATCGCTCATTTATAAGCCTTTGAATATGGTGGCTAAGTGGGATCTGAGACAGCATACACTGTTGCCAGATTTACCCCACCACCTCCATTTGTCCTATATGTCACTGTTGCCAGACATATCTCTGCCACCCTCCTGCAATCACAGGCCAATTGTCCTTTGTATAAAGTCGCAGAATTTCAAAAAGTGTCAGGAAATTCAAAATAGTCCAATTTTTCTAAGATAAAAATGGCAATAAATTCAAAAATCCAATATCGTGGACTGATCCCAATTGTTCTAAGTATGAAGTGCAAGATGGTTGACCTGAGTACATCCCTATGACATCACGATCCAAGTTGGCAGACCGGAGCGCAGCCTGTATAGCTGCCAGGTCATTTGTCCTACTGGGTTTTTCGCGGCCCTATGGTAGCAGAATTCAAGATGGCCGACCTGGACATATGATCACAGGCTACGAGGTTGCCAGATCACTTGTGCTTAGTATAGAATCCAAGATGGTCATTTGTAAAAATTCAAGATGGTGAACGGGCTTTCCATTGATGTCTCAGGTCACTTGTCAAATAGAATAGCATTTCAAAATGACAAGAAATTCAAATAGCCCAGTTTAAAATTGTATCTAAACAGTTCCCATTACCCCACATGTCAAAGATGAGATCCTAGTTGCTCTGTTTTGAAATGATGTGCTGTTTGAGTAACACATATGGTGTGTGTGTTTGTGTGTGTGTGTGTGTGTGTGTGTGTGTGTGTGTGTGTGGTAGGATAGGATGGAAAAAGCTGCGATTTATTTTAAAAAATGCTGCCTTGGAAGGTCCTCTTCCACGCCACCCCCACCGCCTCTGTACAGCTGGTCAGGAGGGTGTGTGAAGGACTCAGATTGCGGTGTTGTAATACTTATTGGGATGTTTTATTTCAATTACGCTAACGTCTACAGGCCAGTAAGAGGTGTGAAGTCTATGAACTGAAATGAGACACTGACCGGCATGGTTCACCAAGGATTCTTATAAACATCAACGGGAGACAGCACACGACAGGCTGCACACAACTGACTTCTGAGCCACAGGTGAAGTGGCTGCAGTAGCCTCACCCGAATGCTGCAGGCCCCCTGAAGTGGCATACATGACCCCTGTAGAGAGGCTGCGTCACTGATACTGCTACACTTCACACAATTTGGAATGTGGACAGACGCATATCACATCGTTTTCCCTTTTAATAGTTTCAGCCTCAGAGCTTTCACGAGCATACAACGATACCCTACTACAAGGAGCCTGCTCCACTGTGACCCTGCTAGCGGCTACTGCCACTACGCATAATGCAATAGTGTGGTCGCGTTTTTAAGATTACACACTTTCACACTTAACCTTCCTCCAATTTTAGGACTGGATAGCACTATATTATGCTGGAGGAATGCGATGTAACCCTTGTAGTGATGTGTAATGAACATGAAAATCCACTCTAATTTCCTTATGCTATTTATAAAAAACATTCCAACATGAGTAAGCGTTTACGATATTTTTAAGTAACTCTGCTTCTGACCTACTGTCTGGCATCAGACTGCAGAAACATTCAGCTTTCTAGCAAGATACTCACACGAGAAGTATTCAAGTTCTTTCAACAACTTCGAGGCGATACAGAGCACCAAGCCAAAACTAGGACATGCAAACGCAGGCCATCCATTCACATTCACAAATAAGCTAACCTGGTGTAACAATTCCATAGCAATATTCTACAGGATTTTCATGATCTTTGCTGCAGCCTGGTTAACAATTTTGTACGGGTAAAGCCATAGTCAGATTGAATGTATATTCACCGTTATAAATAGTATTATTTTTTAACTATCACATCTTTTCACAGCACATAGGCTTTAATGTCCATGGAGTTTGTCAGTAGTCGTTACACCCCATACAGCATCGATTCTGTGTTACATGGATTGGACAAGTCCAGAGATACATGGCATCAGCTGTTTACGAAATTCCCACCAAATTCTGGTGTGGCGGTTCCTATTTTTTCCATCATTCTGATAGAACGCGTGATAACCTTCAAGAGTTGGGGACTGACTGTAAGTGAAATGTGTTTCTTGGAGAGCAACACATATCGCAGAGGTGGTTTACACTCTGCAAACGACATATTACAGGATTGCTTTTATTAGTGTTTTAAGCGATTTTTCAGTTAAATTCCAATGAACGCATAGGTTTCAGTCAAAGATGCTTATATCTACGCTGATGCACTCAGCAGTATAATCATTCAGGATGTTATGCCTACAATAATTTGTCGCCTATGTCAAGTATGCCTCGTGTTACAAAATATACACTTTCTCTAGATACCATTGTGCAGTGCAACTGTCCTTTAGGAACTGCATTCACAGACAGTAAAAATACTGTACATCCATTTGTATGGGAAAATCCGACTCAGTGTATGTTCTGCCGCTATCCGTTTTCCACATGGTGGCACACGACTGTCAGCAGATCTAGCATGCTAGCAAAGTGGTACCACAGTGGATTCCTCCAGGTTTCCAGAGTTATGGGGCATCAAATGTTTACGAAGTCTAACGACATAACAACGTCATACAATGACTTCTAGGAGGGTTGAGATACGAGGAAGTGTGGAAGAACTAAATATTTAGGGGAGTAGCTGCAAAAAATACAATAATTTCATATGTTCAGTGGTACTGCATCGCACCTACTCTGCATTTACATATTTAAAAATGGGGAGTACACCAATGTGAATGTTTTCACGGGATTTCTAAATTATTTCCAATGAAAACTTGTGTACTTCTTTCAGCAAGATAACTTCTGATTTATATGCTCGTCAGTGTGAGCTATCGATTTGTGTCTAATGTTCTTGAACTACATCTTCATTTTTCAATTTTTAGTCGAGATCAGCGAGTTCTGTATCGAAATTATGGGATTTTGCATCAAAATAAGAATAATTTTGTGCCAAAATCAATTAATATAACACTGAAATCAATCAGTTTTATTCAAAATCAGTGAATTTAGTTTCATACCTGCAGTCATATAATTTATTCTGTTCATCAGAGAACCAAATGTAGTTATTCACTTAGTTTTAAACTCTGCAAACAAGACCCAACAGCAACTGCATCACAGGGCATTTTCATCTAAGGATTCCTTCATCACTATTTGTTTTATATTGTACATAGGACATCAGAAATTTCCGTAGCGTTTCTAAATCATTTTTTGCGAACGCACCTTAAATTGAAAGGCGTAATTGCCTTGGTCTGCTGGAGTCGCATCTGCAAGGTCAGTGTATACGTCGGATGTTTCTGATGAATGCCAGTGCAGGTCCTTCTACATCAAGGGTGTTTGTGCAAACGTGATTGCGGACTGTCATGATTGTGAGTGTTGAGAGATGAGCAGTGACTTAGTGGTGCATGCTGACAGAGAGAAGTTCTACAAGTGTGCTAGAGTGTGAGACATTGAAGTAGGTATGATTCTAGTTACACTTTGCAATATTTCTGACAGTTGTCTAACTTAAGAGTTATTATACGTCATGGGAACTTTTATTTATGAAGGCTACTTTGAAATATTTTGCAAGATGTTCGGACTTTGAAAATTTTGTGTGAAGTGGGAATATGGCTGAAAACTGAACATCCCCCTGTTATGTAACAAATTCCACATTGGTGCTATAGCAGTTTTAACGATGTATTTATTTTAATGGATCCATTTCAACTAGACAGCTATCTTCAGACTATCTGCAAAAGATGCTTAATATTTTTTTAATTATAATGTTAGTTAAGCATATTTTGAGATACACAAATTTGATACCGGTACTTATGTCCATATGTCATCAGAGGTCGCTGTCACTCTGTATTGCATTACAACGTGGTGTAGATTTAGGACTCTTACAGTATTAGCTGTTTTGTATATCCGAAAATATGAATAATAAGTATGAAGTTACGTTGAAAATATCAGTAGCTTGACTAAGACAAGTGTTTCTTTTTCTTTGACTTATTAATTGCCAAAATTACAGCAAAAGAAGCAATTTGCCGCTCAGCATATATGGGTGCCATGATTGTATGTTTGCTAAAGCTGTACACTGTTGATGGATGGGCGGATCAAGGAAAACTGACGAGAAAATGTGCTATGAGCTGATTAGCCGTGACAGGTTTTATGAAGTGTTGTCACACATTCAGCAGCCTATACGAGCCTTGTGCCACTTCCTTATCAGGATAACTTAAAATTTACGTAAGCGACTGTAAAACAATTTTATCCACAGATGAGAGAAGTTACCATAAATTTTGATCTGTTTCCTCAGATATGACCAGGACTTCCCAATCAAACGTGCGAAAGTGGCTTCAGAGTAAACCGTGCTTCCATCCAGTGGTTTTGGTTTACCCTGAAAATGTTAATGAAACAAAAAATATAGATAGCTGCATTGCAGAGCCAGCTTGTACACACGAAATCACACTGCAACTATTAAGCGATTGGCTCGAGCAGAGCTTCTTTAATGTCTGCTCTGAAAATACAGCACTGTGTTTCGAAGGAGCAATGACCTGGTGATCTTGCAGATTCAGTTTATGTTTAATGTAAGTAAGATGGTGGGTAGGAATGTGGGCTACATTTTTTCAGGACGTCAGCTCGTACTAAGGGGGAAATCAGAGAAAAAATTGGAGAACTTCCCTGTTATCCACATTCCTGCATTGAAATTTTGCCCTCTAATGTAATATGAAGCGGAGAGAAACTTTTCAAACATTAAAATTTTTGGAAGATAAAAAATTTGAAAAATAATTAATAATATATTGCAAGAGACACGACAAACAGTTATTATTGTTGATGTTAGAAGCAGCTGATAAAGTGTTTGAGTCTGTAAATATGTCTTATTTGCTATTGGTTCATTCCTTTTAAGTATGGATTAGTTTCAATACGTTTATTGCGTATTGTAGTATGTATTACTTGGATTGTGATGTATATATCTACAGTTTTTATTGCTTGCATGTTTTAGTTGCTTTTAGTGCATATGAATCCTACCTCTAGGAATGTTGACTGTATCTACGTATGTAGCTTAAAAGCTTTTATTCGTATAAGTTTCTATTGCAGGTGTAGTCGTAGGTAGGACGCAGCACGGTATATTGAATGGGGAGTTATCGACAAATGGAAAGTAACGTCAGGAAAGTGTGTTGCGATCTTTGCTGTTCATATTGCATATTAATGACCTGGCAGATATTATTAATATTAACGTCAGTTATCTATAACGAAATACTATCAGAAAAATGTTCCACAAATAGCCAATCAGATCTTTATGATATTTCTATATGACATGGCGTAAGGACTGAACTCTTCCGCCGGCCGGGGTGGCCAAGCGGTTCTAGGTGCTACAGCCTGGAACCGCGCGACCGCTACGGTCGCAGGTTCGAATCTACATCTACATCTACATCTACATTATTACTCTCAATTCACATTTAAGTGCTTGGCAGAGGGTTCATCGAACCACAATCATACTATCTCCCTACCATTCCACTCCCGAACAGCGCGTGGGAAAAACGAACACCTAAATCTTTCTGTTCGAGCTCTGATTTCTCTTATTTTATTTTGATGATCGTTCCTACCTATGTAGGTTGGGCTCAACAAAATAGTTTCGCATTCGGAAGAGAAAGTTGGTGACTGAAATTTCGTAAATATATCTCGCCGCGACGAAAAACGTCTTTGCTTTAATGACTACCATCTCAACTCGCGTATCATATCTGCCACACTCTCTCCCCTATTACGCGATAATACAAAACGAGCTGCCCTTTTTTGCACCCTTTCGATGTCCTCGGTCAATCCCACCTGGTAAGGATCCCACACCGCGCAGCAATATTCTAACAGAGGACGAACGAGTGTAGTGTAAGCCGTCTCTTTAGTGGACTTGTTGCATCTTCTAAGTGTCCTGCCAATGAAACGCAACCTTTGGCTCGCCTTCCCCACAATATTATCTATGTGGTCTTTCCAACTGAAGTTGTTCGTAATTTTTACACCCAGGTACTTAGTTGAATTGACAGCCTTGAGAATTGTACTATTTATCGAGTACTCGAATTCCAACGGATTTCTTTTGGAACTCATGTGGATCACCTCACACTTATCGTTATTTAGCGTCAACTGCCACCTGCCACACCATACAGCAATCTTTTCTAAATCGCTTTGCAACTGATACTGGTCTTCGGATGACCTTACTAGACGGTAAATTACAGCATCATCTGCGAACAACCTGCTCAGATTGTCACCCAGGTCATTTATATAGATCAGGAACAGCAGAGGTCCCAGGACGCTTCCCTGGGGAACACCTGTTATCACTTCAGTTTTACTCGATGATTTGCCGTCTATTAGTACGAACTGCGACCTTCCTGACAGGAAATCACGATTCCAGTCGCACAACTGAGGCGATACCCCATAGGCCCGCAGCTTGATTGGAAGTCGCTTATGAGGAACGGTGTCAAAAGCTTTCCGGAAATCTAGAGATACGGAATCAACTTGAGATCCCCTGTCGATAGCGGCCATTACTTCGTGCGAATAAAGAGCTAGCTGCGTTGCACAAGAACGATGTTTCCTGAAACCATGCTGATTACGTATCAATAGATCGTTCCCCTCGAGGTGATTCATTATGTTTGAATACAGTATATGCTCCAAAACCCTACTGCAAACCGACGTCAATGATATAGGTCTGTAGTTCGATGGATTACTCCTGCTACCCTTCTTAAACACTGCTGCGACCTGCGCAATTTTCCAATCTGTAGGTACAGATCTATCGGTGAGCGAGCGGTTGTATATGATTGCTAAGTAGGGAGCTATTGTATCAGCGTAATCTGAAAGGAACCTAATCGGTATACATTTTGGACCTGAAGACTTGCCCGTATCAAGCGATTTGAGTTGCTTCGCAACCCCTAAGGTATCTACTTCTAAGAAACTCATGCTAGCAGCTGTTCGTGTTTCGAATTCTGGAATATTCCATTCGTCTTCCTTGGTGAAGGAATTTCGGAAAACTGCGTTCAATAATTCCGCTTTAGCGGCACAATCGTCGGTAACAGTACCATCGGCACTGCGCAGCGAAGGTATTGACTGCGTCTTGCCGCTTGTGTACTTTACATACGACCAGAATTTCTTCGGATTTTCTACCAAATTTTGAGACAATGTTTCGTTGTGGAACCTATTAAAGGCATCTCGCATTGAAGTCCGTGCCAAATTTCGCGCGTCTGTAAATTTTAACCAATCTTCGGGATTTCGCGTTCTTCTGAACTTCGCATGCTTTTTCCGTTGCCTCTGCAACAGCGTTCGGACCTGTTTTGTGTACCACGGGGGATCAGTTCCATCTATTACCAATTTATGAGGTATAAATCTCTCAATTTCTGTTGCTACTATATCTTAGAATTTGAGCCACATCTCTTCTACATTTGCATAGTCAGTTCGGAAGGAATGGAGATTCTCTCTTAGGAAAGTTTCTAGTGACACTTTATCCGCTTTTTTAAATAAAATTATTTTGCGTTTGTTTCTGGTGGATTTGGAAGAAACGGTACTGAGCCTGGCTACAACGACCTTGTGATCACTAATCCCTGCATCAGTCATGATGCTCTCTATTAGCTCTGGATTGTTTGTGGCTAAGAGGTCAAGTGTGTTTTCGCAACCATTTACAATTCGCGTGGGTTCGTGGACTAACTGCTCGAAATAATTTTCGGAGAAAGCATTTAGGACAATCTTGGAAGATGTTTTCTGCCTACCACCGGTTTTGAACAAGTATTTTTGCCAACATATCGAGGGAAGATTGAAGTCCCCACCAACTATAACCGTATGAGTGGGGTATTTATTTGTTACGAAACTCAAATTTTCTCTGAACTGTTCAGCGACTATATCATCGGAGTCTGGGGGTCGGTAGAAGGAGCCAATTATTAACTTAGTTCGGCTGTTAAGTATAACCTCCACCCATACGAATTCGCACGGAGTATCTACTTCGACTTCACTACAAGATAAACCACTACTGACAGACACAAACACTCCACCACTAATACTGCCTAATCTGTCTTTCCTGAACACCGTCTGAGACTTCGTAAAAATTTCTGCAGAACTTATTGCAGGTTTTAACCAGCTTTCTGTACCTATAACGATTTCAGCTTTTGTGCTTTCTATTAGCGCTTGAAGCTCAAGGACTATCCCAGCACAACTACAACAATTTACAACTACAGTTCCGACTGTTCCTTGATCCAAGCACGTCCTGTATTTGCCATGCACCCTTTGAGATTGCAGCCCACCCCGTACTTTCCCGAGGCCTACTAACCTAAGAAACCGCCCAGTCCACGCCACACAGCCTCCGCTACCCGTATAGACGCCAGCTGAGTGTACTGAACTCCTGACCTATTCAGCGGAACCCGAAACCCCACCACCCTATGGCGCAAGTCAAGGAATCTGCAGCCAACACGGTCGCAAAACCGTCTGAGCCTCTGATTCAGACCCTCCACCCGGCTCTGCACCAAAGGTCTGCAGTCGGTTCTGTCAACGATGCTGCTCTGCCTTCATCTCGTAAGCAAGACCGGCAGCCTTCACCAAATCAGATAGCCGCTGGAATCCAGAGAGAATTTCCTCAGATCCAAAGCGACACACGTCATTAGTGCCGACATGTGCCACCACTTGCAGCTGGCTGCACTCTGTGCTCTTCATGGCATCCGGAAGGACCCTTTCCACATCAGGAATGACTCCACCCGGAATGCACACGGAGTGCACACTGGATTTCTTCCCCTCCTTAGCCGCCATATCCCTAAGGGGCCCCATTACGCGCCTAACATTGGAGCTCCCAACTACCAATAAGCCCACCCTCTGCGATTGCCCGGACCTTGAAGGCTGAGAATCATCCTCTGAAACAGGGCAGGCAGCTGCATCTGGCTCAGCCAGAGACAGTACCTGAAACCTGTTTGTCAGACGCACCGGGGAGGCTTTCTAATCAGTCTCCGGGGACGTCTTTCGCTGCCTGCCACGCCTTGGAACGACCTCCCAATCAACCACAGGCGAGGGCTCAGCCTCACTGCGGACAGCAACCGGGGCAGCCACAGCGGCAGACCGATCTGGGGACAGACTGGACGAGGTTGACATCCCCGTGATACCCAAGTCCAGCTCCCTACAGTGGTGCCCATTGGCAACAGCCTCAAGCTGCGCGACCGAAGTCAGCGCCGCCTGCAACTGTGAGCGAAGGGATGCCAACTCAGCCCTCATCCGAACACAGCAATCGCAGTCCCTGTCCATTCTAATCGATGTTGAACAACAGTTACTGAAACACGAGTCCGTGCCTAGATAACGCAAGGGAAACACGCAAAGAATGTATGAACTGACTGGTACAAATGCCTAACGACTGTGCTACAATCTGCCTGAATTTACGATTACAGTAACTAAAACTCGAAATTACACCTCCTATACGAAACTACGTAACAAATAAGTTAGCTGGGAGTATACGACTTGCTGCTGGCAGCTGCTATCGAACGGCGGCAGGGAGCACACTGGCTGTGACCAACCGACACTGGCCGTTCAAAACAAAAACAGAAGACAAGTGACTACGCGAATTTACACTATTCGGGTACTAAAGCGCGATGCTACAACTCTCAAATACTATAATGCGCCCGAAATTTATGAAGTAAACAATGCAAGTACCCAAAAACACGCAAAGAAATTAAGAATTAAACTATGTAACAAATAAGTGAGCTAGAAATATACGACTTGCTGCTGGCAGCTGCTTATCCAACGGCGACAGGGAGCACACTCTGCCTCGGGCATGGATGTGTGTGATGTCCTTGGGTTAGGTTTAAGTATTTCTAAGTTCTAGGGGACTGATGACCTCAGAAGTTAAGTCCCATAGTGCTCAGAGCCATTTGAACCATTTGAATTTTTGAACACTTCCTGTACATGTTAATAAATGCAAAATGTGCCCTTCACTGGAATCACTAAACACATACAAATACCTGTGTGTAATGATCCTAACCATGGAATGTAAATCTGAATGATGGAAGGCTTATATAGAGGATCTACACTATGAAGATGAACTTCAAAGCTAGATTATAGAAAGGGAAGGGAACGCAGATGAGGGTGAGAAGCGAGATATGACACTGTAAGAGGAATTTGACAGAGCACTGAAAGACCTACCCAAAACAAGGCTCCGGGAGTAGACGATATTCTGTCAGACCTACTGATAGCCCATTACAAAATTATTCCGTCTAGTATGCAAGATGTATGAGACGGGCGAAATACCCTAAGGAATGTAATCGTTGCAATTAAAGGGAGATCTACGTTTATAACATTTTTAAAATTAGGGAAAGCCTTTGACAATGGTGAATATTCTCTTTGAAATTCTGAAGGTAGCATGGGTAAAATACCGGGAGTGAAAGGCTATTTTCAAGTTGCACAGGAAACAGAAGGAACTTATAAGTGTGGAAGGGTGTGAAAAGAAGCAGTGATTGAGAAGGGAGTGAGTTAATAAATTTGTACACTGGACAAGCAATTTAAAAAAATAAAAATTTGGAATAGGAATTAAAGTTCAGGGAAAAGAAATAAAGCTTCGAGGTTTCCCGATGACATCGTCATTCAGTCAGAGACAGCAAAGGAATTGGAAGAGTAGATAAACGGAATGGACAGTGTCTTGGAAGGAGGATTGATGATAACACCAACAAAAGCGGGACAAGTATTATGGTGCAGTTGAAATAAATCAGGTAATGCTGAGGAAATTAGAGTATGAAATGAGACACTTAAAGTAGTAGATGGCTTTTGCTATTTGGGCAGCCATATAACGGATGAGGGCGTAAATAGAGAGGATATAAAATGTAGACCGGCAATGATAAGAAAAACATTTCTGAAGAAGAGATATTTGTTAACATCGAATATAGATTTAAGTGGTAGGAAGTCTCCGCTGAGCGTATTTGTCGAAGTTTAGCCATGTATGGAAGTGAAACGTGGACGATAAACAGTTTAGACGATAAGAAAATAGAAGATTTTGAAATGTGGTGCTACAGAAGAATGTAGAAGATAGGTTGGTAGATCACGTAACATGAGGAGATACTGATCTGAGTTGATGAGAAAAGAAGTTTGTGGCACAACCTGACTAGAAGAAGAAATCGATTGATAGGACACATTTTGAGACGTTAAGAGATCACGAAATTAGTATTGGAGGGAATTGAGGGGGATTAAAATCGTAGGGGGAGACCTTGAGATGAATACAATAAGCAGATTCAAAGGGATGTAGGTTGCACTAGTTATTTGGAGAGGAAGAGTCTTGCACAAGATACAAACCAATCTTCGGAGTGAAGACCACAACAACACAATGATTTGTAAGGATACGAAATGTAATGAACACAGAGGTCCAGTCGTGGGGAAAGCAGGTTGCAGAATTCGGTTCATTGTTACCTTTTTGAGAAAAGGTGGTAGCTTAAAAGAACGCCTATGCGACCCATACTAGAATATTGGTCAAATGCGAGACACTGCCAAATAGGACTCAAAGGGGATATGGAACGTATATTAGGAAAATTTGCGCGAATGCTCACAGGTGTGTTTGTTCGAGTGGAGAGTGGCACACGAATGTTGAAAACACTGAATTTACAGCTTTCAGGAAATACTATTTAGTGAAGAATGTAGGAATATAGTGCAGCGCCATTGTATCGCTCCCATGGTAAACGCGAAGACAAGTAGAGACTAATTACAGCGTGCACAAATATATTTAAGCAGTCTTCCTTCTCGCGCAGTCTGTCTTCTTCATGGAGAGATATTCTTTTCCGGGTAAACTGGGAAGTACCGTCTGCCTTACATTCACCATATACATGTAGATGTAAGATACTGCTTAAAAAAATACCCTGGAGGTGTAAAAACCTCTTGTTAACTGATGTCCCGAATTGATTCGAGTGTAATTCGCTGCGTTGTCTCGTACCCTATTTTTCTTCTACGCATTGGGTTGTATGAACAGCACTTTCGTTTAGATACTCGTAGCATCCAGACATTCAAGTACTTTCTTTGGTGAAACCGACTGTAAATGACTTTCGAACTGGTTCTAATAAGTCTTTCTTCATAAGGTAGTCATCTTTGGTTACGCCTTCTGCTGGTAGTCCTTCATCTGGTTGCTTTAGCATTTTATAGAGGTTCTTTTGTGAAGTTGGTGCCCGGCAGCTCGTAACACTGCAATTTCTTAAAAATCGTTTTGCAGTGCATAAAAAAAATACTATTTCCTACTGTTTGCTAGCGTGAGTGTATGTAATATGTAGTAGCAGTAATTTAGATAATGGGATGCTAACGTTAATTACGAACAGTAGTGAATGTATCTCCATGGGAATTATTATGTATTACTTACTTTTATTTTCAGTGACTTAGTTGACAAACGTCTTAGGTGAGTATGTGACATCTTATTTCGTTGCGTTTACTTGAGCCTGTATACCAATTAGCTGTATACTGACAGTTAAATATGAAATGCATTTTATATGTTCTCTTCCTTGGTGTACCTGACAATGGTATGAGGATTGAAACCGGTTGTAATGAAGAAGTATTTACAGTGAGCTTTTGGTGGTGAATTACGACGTTTTTTAGACATTTTATAGAGCGCTACAGTACCTGCACTTAGCAACGGTTCCTCATAACAATTGACGACATGTCTCATGTGAAAGAAAACTCTTTGATTGTCGTCTAGCCACCTAATGCAGACAAAACCTTCAGCCCTTAAGAAGTGAGTTGCTTGGATATGCCAAGGGAAACACTGCTTGGAAAAAGTGGTATACCTAAGTTTTGTGTACATTCCTCTACGTTTCACATTTATTCCTTCATGTTTTGTACTGAGAAGTACGGTACTGTTGGTGATTATTGGTTCAAATGGCTCTGAGCACTATGGGACTCAACTGCGGAGGTCATTAGTCCCCTAGAACTTAGAACTAGTTAAACCTAACTAACCTAAGGACATCACAAACATCCATGCCCGAGGCAGGATTCGAACCTGCGACCGTAGCGGTCTTGCGGTTCCAGACTGCAGCGCCTTTATTGGTGATTATTGCTTACAGATCTGTAAATAACACCAGTTATGTTAATAAACTGTTCGGCAGTTCTTTCTCTACGTATGCCGTCTATGTTGGAGTGGTTTCATCTTGAGGGTCAATTTGTCTCACCTGCGTGACCTTACGTCGCTTGTGTACTCTAGGAGCACCGTTTTCATTTGGTTACTATCCACTAGAATGGACTGGTCGTCACTATTTATTTACATTTTACAACGTCATGAATTTAGTAGGAATTTCAGTTTCTACTATGATGGTATCTCGAGCAATGAATTTTCCTTGTTCTCTTCTCTACTTTCACGGTAACATTCCGTTACCACTAGTTTGTAGGTAATATTATGTGGCTCAGTATGGTAATTCTAATACATTTCAGTATAAACTCATAGGATTCAAACAGATATCACGCACAACGTCAGACTTAGTGTGCTTAAACTAGAAGACGTAATGTGCAATACACATATCCGAATGGGTTCACAGTTTTCAGAATAACACTGACTTGTAGAAAGGTGTACTCTGTTGTGAAACCCCTGACAGAAAAAATATGCCAGACTAATGCCCCAACCTTAGTGCATACTTTTCGAAGGTAAAGTTCTCATCTATTGAGTTACACAGGAACTCTCACCCACATCTTCCATTCTCCCAAAACTTATCCCCCTAGTTTCCATAGGAGTGACTCAGCTTACCTTGCTGAACTAGCAAAAGTTTGGAAATGTATATCGCGGAGAATGACAGGTCCGTGCCTGAGATTTTAAAGGATTTGTTTATGGTGTCATAACACTTGACCATTCGCTCATATTCGGAGCTTGATATACGGAAGAAAGGAGACGACGACGACGAGGTTATTATCGCTACAACACAAGCACCGGGCTGGGGAAGAATGGAGAAGGAAAGCGGCACTGACCCTTTGAAAGGAATCATTCCGGTGTTTACCTTAATCAGTTTAGGGAAACACGTAAAACAGTAATCCGGATGGCCCGACGCGGAACGTAAACCCTTTTCTCCCCCCCCCCCCCCCCCCCCCCATACGGGACAGGGGGTTAGAATAGGCCCGAGGTATTCCTGCCTGTCGTAAGAGGCGACTAAAAGGAGTCTCACACCTTTCGGCCTTTATGTCATGGTCGCCTGTAGGGGTGGAGATCTATATTTCAAAATTATCCCGAAGAGCGAGCCAATTGCGGAAGGGCGGTTTACATGGTGCATCGTGTCCATCCTGCAGTAAGATCTTTAGCCCACTTTCTCTTCTTTTTATTTATTTATTTACTCGTCAAGTTCCGTAGGACCAAATTGAGGAGCAAATCTCCAAGATCATGGAACGTGTCAGTACATGCAATACAACATAAACATAATAACAGACCTTAAAAAAGTCAGTCCATAAGTTTAAGTAAACGCTGTCAGCAATACAATAAAAATCAGCTTAATTTTTCAAGGAGCTCCTCGACAGAATAGAAGGAGTGCTCCATGAGGAAACCCTTCAGTTTAGATTTGAAAACGCGTGGATTACTGCTAAGATTTTTGAATTCGAGTGGCAGCTTATTGAAAGTGGATGCAGCAGTATACTGCACACCTTTTTGCACAAGTGTTAAGGAAGTCTAATCCAAATGCTGGTTTGATATGTGCCGAGTATTAACCGAGTGAAAGTTGCTTATTCTTGGGAATAAACTAATGTTGGTAACAAGAAACGACAATAAAGAATATACGTATTGAGAGGCCAATGTCAAAAGATCCAGACTCGTGGACAGAGGTCGGCAAGAGGTTCGTGAACTAACACCACTTATTACCCGAACCGCTTGTTTCTGAGCCAACAATATCCTTTTAGAATGGGAAGATTACCCCAAAATATAATACCATACGACAATAGCGAATGAAAATAAGCAAAGTACACTAATTTTCGTGTCGAACGATCACTCACTTCTGATACCGTTAGAATAGCAAAAATGGCAGTATTAAGTCTTTGAACAAGATCCTGAACGTGAGCATTCCACGACAGCTTACTATCTATCTGAACACCTAGAAACTTGAACTGTTCAGTTTCACTAATCATATGCACGTTCTGTGAAATTAAAATGTCAGGTTTTGTTGAATTGTGTGTTAGAAATTGTAAAAACAGAGTCTTACTGTGATTTAGCGTTAGTTTATTTTCTACAAGCCATGAATTTATGTCATGTACTGCACTATTTGAAACCGAGTCAATGTTGCACACAACATCCTTTACTACCAAGCTAGTGTCATCAGCAAACAGAAATGTTTTAGAGTTACCCGTAATACTAGAGGGCATAAATAAGGAACAGGAGTGGCCCCAACACTGATCCCTGGGGGACCCCCCACTTGACAATACCCCACTCAGACCCCACATCACAGCCGTTATCAACATTGTGAATAATGACCTTTTGCTGCCTGTTGCTAAAGTAAGAGGTGAACCAATTGTGAGCTACTCCGAGTATTCCGTAATGGTCCAACTTCTGGAGCAATATTTTGTGATCAACACAATCAAATGCCTTAGTTAAATCAAAAAATATGCCAAGCGTACGAAACCTTTTGTTTAACTCATCCATTACCTCACAGAGAAAAGAGAATATAGCATTTTCAGTTGTTAAACGACTTCTGAAGCCGAACTGTACATTTGACAGCAAATCGTGTGATATAAAATGATCAATTATCCTTACATTCTTAGCCTTTTCAATAACTTTTGCAAACACTGATGGCATAGAAATAGGTCTAAAATTATATACATTATTCCTTTCTCCCTTTTTATAAAGCAGTTTTACTACTGAGAACTTTAATCGCTCAGGAAACTGACCATTCCTAAAGGAAAAATTACAAATATGGCTAAATACAGTGCTAACATGTGCAGCACAGTACTTTAATATTCTTCTAGACACTCCATCATAACCACGAGAGTCCTTAGTCTTCAGTGATTTAATTATTGACTCGATCTCCCTTTTGTCTGTATCACAGAGGAGTATTTCAGACATCAATCTCGGAAAGGCATTTGCCAAGAAAGTTATATAATTTCCTGCAGAAACTAAATTTTTATTTAATTCACCAGCAATGCTCAGAAAATGATTGTTAAATACTGTACATATATTTGATTTATCAGTAACAGAGATATTTTACTGCGAACTGACTTCATATCGTCGACCTTGTGCTGCTGACCAGACACTTCCTTCACAACAGACCATATGGTTTTAATTTTATCGTGTGAATTAGCTATTCTATTTGCATACCACATACTCTTTGCCTTCCTGATAACGTTTTTAAGCACCTGTTTGTAATGGGCTACTGTAGCTTGATTGTGACTACTTCTAACATTTTGATATAATTTCCGCTTTATTCTATGATATCCTTATCCCACAAGTCAGCCACCCAGGCTGCCCATTATTGCTAGTACCCCGTTTAGAATGTTCTAATGGAAAACAACTCTCAAAGAGCATTAAAAATGTATTAAGGAAAGCATTGTATTTATCATCGATGTTATCGGCACTGTAAACATCCTGCCACTCTTGCTCCTTGACAAGGTTTAAAAAGCTCTCTATTGCTGTTGGATTAACTTTCCTACATAGTTTGTAATTAAATATGACCTTGGTTTGAGTACAAAAGCCTTTTAGTGTTAAAATTTGTGCATCATGATCTGAAAGGCCATTCACGCTTTTACTAACAGAATGCCCACCCAGTAATGAAGAATGAATAAAAATATTGTCTGTGGCTGTGCTACTGTTCCTCTGCACCCTAGTTGAAAAAACCACAGTTTGCATCAGATCATATGAATTTAGGGACTTCCTTTAAACAGGTACACCTATGAACTGACTTCAATCTAAAAAAGGTGTACCTCTAACACCAACTACTACAGGAATTTTTCCATGAGTGACACCACCACCACCACCCACTACACTGTCACCTATAAGCTTAGACAGCATCCCCTTCCCATACCTACTGAGGTGCAGGCCATGCCTAGTGAAACCCGATCTACTGATAGATCCAACTGGCACCACTGAGATGTGACCCATGCTCTCTGCCATCAGCGCCCTCTCCAGCTCCACGTTAGCTCGCTTTACAGCCGCATTAAGGTGAGGTCGATCATGACGCTGAAACAGTTGCACGAAATGCATTAGTGCCACCAGTTTGAGTAGCTGTCTTTACCAGGTCGTCATCACGTACATAATATTCCCCATCCCTATCGAGACTGTTCACTGCTCCACCCACTATCACTACCTAATCCTCCTTTGTAAAATTCCTACATAACTCTCCTATGATGTCAGTCACCTGAGCCAACCCTGCACTAGGTTTCACAATGCTGGTGACCTGGCACTCACTCCCCAACACTTCCTGCAACTGCTGGTCCACACGTTAACCGTGCGAACTACCTAGCAGCAGAACCTTCTTCTTTCTGCTGGACTTTGTGACTAACCTAGGCCTCCTAACTGCTGAGGTCTGCTGCATGTTCCCTACATCTACAGCTACACGAGGCTCCTCTCCACTCAACTCTGACAGTTGGTCATATCTATTGCATGCACGCAAAGTAAAACTGTCTGAATACCTCCTCTTCCTAGCTGCCTTCTTGCCAACTACCAGTTCACATTCCCAACAACCCTTCACCCTCCTCAACCTGTCTAGTTCCTCCTTTGCGCATTGTAACTGACTGCACCTGAAGGGCACAGATCTTACGCTCCTGCTCCTCTGTCAACTTATTTCTACTACAGATTCTGCATTCCCAGGAGAGGATCTCATTAAAATGACCACTGGCTTCCCCACTGCATTCCCCCCAATGAAAATACTTTGAACAAATACCACATCGTAACCCATACTCACAAACGTACGAAAGAGCCCACACTTCTCACTCACGGTAAAATTTTACAGTTACTGAAAAAACTATACGTCGACATTACCAAAGTTCAGTTACACCAGTAGAACTGTTTAAGAACTAACAATAATGGTCTCGGCCGGCCGGAGGGCCGAGCGGTTCTAGACGCTACAGTCTGGAACCGCGCGACCGCTACGGTCGCAGGTTCGAATTCTGCCTCGGGCATGGATGTGTGTGATGTCCTTAGGTTAGTTAGGTTTAAGTAGTTCTAAGTTCTAGTGGACTGATGACCTCAGAAGTTGAGTCCCATAGTGATCAGTGCCATTTGAACCAATAATGGTCTCAAAATTCTCTGCCTATTAAGAAAGCAACTACTCGTATTAATACTAATACACCACAGCTAAAACCAATACCAACAAATTTTGACAAAATTATTTGCTAAAACCAAAAAATTCAAACGACCGCTGGAACACTAAGCGAAGTTAAAACACTGAATAAAAATTTTACTGAAATATTTCACTAGAAACAATAATAAACGTCAGTTGAAAACTAAAGCACGAAATTTACTAACCGACGTCGACGCACAAAAAAACTCTAAAGAAACACAGAGAGCGAACGATTACAGAAGTTTATTAAGTCGCTATTTCGCCACAAACGGCACGCAACACCGCTGAATACTATTAAATTTAATAACTGTATTACAGAGCACAAATAAGTTTGTCAGTACTTAGCTTTATAACCGCTACAGCTGCAGTGCACGCCGCAAAATGTAAACACACTACTGAGGCGCGGGGTTTAGACGAACGACGCAAGCACACTCAGGAATGATCTTCGAGGCATTGCAGTCCCGCTCATCCTCCATCTTTTGATCGAGGACACATTCCACGTGCATTTTCCTCCACCCACAATGGAGTGTTGTTTTCTGCTCCGACGATGACCATGGAATTCTTTGCACCTCACATCCAGCAAGGTAGCCAGTCCATTGTGGTAGGGCCGCCATTTACCCTGTTGATTGTAGCCCCTGACTACACAGGGATCACTCTGCTGATGCCTGCGCCGTTAACTCCCCACGTATGCCAAGGGGTAGATGCCCATCACCCTGGGTCATAGGGTCTCCCATCAATGGCCATCCTACCAGGTGGCCTTTGCTGCAGCTGGGTGGCGCCCTGGGGAGGGCCCCTGGTCGGAGTGGGTAGCATCAGGGCAAATGACGCACGATGAAGCGTACCACGTCATCACTTGCTGGTGATCAGATGCCAGCAATCTCTATGCATTCCAAGTCTCAGCACAATGCAAGGAAGTATGATCCTAATTCGTTCCCCGCCCTGGCCACACCAGGGGAGGAACGCCAGGCTAAGGATGGCAGAGAGCCTTATTTGCCCTGGTACCTCGTATAAATGAGAGCTGATGGGGACTCTTTTGTCTTGATGAAACCCCAGTTTTTGGTAGAGAATTTAGAGGACAAGTTTGGGGAGGAGGAGGGCTTGTCCAAAGTGCGGTCAGGGTGAGGGTCCTCTGCCGAGTCACGGGCATTACTCACTTGTGACAAGGAAGGTGATGTTTCCGTTACCATCACGTCTCATAAGAGCTTAGATATGGTCCAGGGTATTATATTCCCCAGGGAAATTCTTTTCCAGTCCGATGACAAGCTGCACGCCAACTTAGAGCGATGAGGAGTTCATTTCGTCTGGCACATTCATCAGGGTGTGAGGGATAATCAGGTTGCCACCAGTGCCTTCATCTTCGCCTTCAAGGGTGACTTATTTCCTGAGAAGGTCAAGGTGATGGTCTACCGCTGTGATATCAAGCCATATATCCCTCCCTAATGTGGTGCTTTAAGTGCTGGGAGTTCGGTCATATGTCTTCCTGCTGTACTTCCAGCATCACATATCGAGATTGTGGTGCCCTGCCTCCCATCTGTGTCAACTGTGGAGAGCATCATTCCCCATGCTCACCATACTGCAGGATTTTACAGCGAGAAAGGAAAATCATGAAATACAAGACCCTGGACCGACTTTTGTACTCTAAGGCTAAGAGGAAATTTGAGCACCTACATCCTGTGGCTATGACCTCCTCTTATTCGACCGCTATGAGAAATGTTGTAGCCCCTTCAGTTCCACAGGTTCCAGTCGGCTCTCAGAGCCCCGGAGGACTACACCTGCCCCCTTGATGGTGGGGCTCCTGCAACACCTACCTACCTACCTTGGGAGCACTGCCTCCCTAAGCATCAGGGACACCAGTCCCCACTTCTCAGCTAGAGAACTGTAAGTCGTCTTCAGCTCCTCACGCTAGAGAGGGGTCCCTTGGGTCACTCCCTTCCCAGATTTCTGATAGTGGGAAAGATGACACCCACCAGAGTCTGAAGTGGCCAAAGCAGCTGGTCATAGGGCTTCACGATCATCCTCCATCCTGGAGACGGGATCAGTGATGCCCTCCCACCCAGAGAAACCCAAGGATCGGTGAGAGAAATCCAGAAAGAAGGCCCCCAAATCGAAGGGAACTGCGGTGGAACCCCCACACTGCTGCATACAAGCTCTGCGTCTGAGGCTGAGGTGAAGATTCTCGCGTCTTCTGAGGACCTAGATCTCGCCAGACCATCACACACAATGGATAGAGCGTATTCAGGAAATAACTAGGTGGCAGCAGGTGACCCTGAGGTGTAGACTGCGTCATTGAGTGTTTCATGCCTTCCCAGTCTAACGATCACGTCATCCTCCAGTGGAACTGCGGCAGCTTTTTCCACCACCTGGCTAAGCTACGGCAACTCTTAAGCTTTACACCTGCTTTCTGCATTGCCCTTCGGGAACCTTGGGTCCCAGAAATGCGGCCCCTGCCCTTCGTGGCTACAGGGTATATTAGAAGAACTGTAGCGAGTATAATAGTGTGTCAGGTGGAGTTTGCTCTTATGTCCTGAACTCGGTATGTAGTGAACCTGTGCCCCTTCAAATTCCTCTTGAAGCTGTGGCTGTCAGGATATGGACGATGCAGGAAATAACTGTCTGCAACATATATCTTCCTTGAGATGGTACAGTACCCCTGAACGTATTGGCTGCACTGATTGATCAACTCCCTAAACCTTTCCTACTTTTGGGAGATTTTACCGCCCATAACACCCTTGTGGGGTAGCACCATGCTTACTGGCCTTGCCGAGATGTCGAAAATTTACTGTCCCAACTCGACCTCTGCCTCTTAAATATTGGGGCCGCCACACATTTCAGTATGGCTCATGATAGTTACTCGGCCATTGATTTATCAATTTGCATCCCAGGACTTCTCCCGCCTATCCACTGGAGAGCATATGGCGACCTGTGTGGTAGTGACCGCTTCTCAATCTTCCTGTCACTCCCTCGGCGTCATGCCCATGGACGCCTACCCAGATGGGCTTTAAACAAGGCAGACTGGGTAGCCTTCACCTCTGCTGTCATCGTTGAATCTCCCCCACACGGTGCCATCGATAGTGTGATTGAGCAGGTCACTACAACGAACGCTTCTGTGGCGGAAAACGCGATTCCTCGTTCTCTAGGGTGCGTCGGATGGAAAGGAAAGTCCTCTCGTTCACTACACGCCACAGTGAACCCTATAACGCCCCCTTTACAGAGTGGGAGCTCCTCATAACCCTTGCACATTGCCCCGACACAGCTCCTGGGCCGCACCGGTTCCACAGTCAGATGATTAAACATCTCTCGTCTGATTACAAGCGGTATCTCCTCGTCATCTTCAGCCGGATTTGATGCGATGGCGTCTTTCCATCGCAGTGGCGGGAGAGCATTCTCATTCTGGTGCTAATACCTGGTAAAAATCTGCTTGATGTGGATAGCTATCAGCCCATCAGCCTCGCCAACATTCTCTGTAAGCTGCTGGAATGTATGGTGTGTCGGCGGTTGGGTTGGGTTCTTTAGTCACGTGGCCTACTGGCTCCTCGTCAGGGCGGCTTTCGCCAGGGTCGCTCTACCACTGATAATCTTGTGTCACTCGAGTCTGCCACCCGAACAGCCTTTTCCAGACGCCAACACCTGATTGCCGTCTTTTTGACTTACCTACAGCATACGACACGACCTGGCGATATTATATCCTTGACACATTGTATGAGTGGGGTCTCCGGGGCCCGCTCTCGATTTTTATCCAAAACTTCCTGTCGCTCCATACTTACTGTGCGCAAGCTTGTGCGTCCCGTAGTTCCCTCCGTATTCAGGAGAACAGCGTTCCGCAGGGCTCCGTATTGAGTGTATTTCTATTTTTAGTGGCCATTAACGGCCTAGCAGCAGCTGTAGGTCCGTCGGTCTCCCCTTGTCTCCCCTTTTCTGTATGCTGATGACTTCTGCATTTCGTATTGCTCCTCCAGTACTGGTGTTGCCGAGCGGTGCCTACAGGGGGCCTTTCACAAGGCGCAGTCATGGGCTCTAGCTCACGGCTCCCAGTTTTCAGCCGCGAAGTCGTGTGTCATGCACTTCTGTCGGCATCGTACCGTTCATCTGGAACCAGAACTTTATCTTACTGACGATCCACTCACTGTAGTGGAGACATATCGATTCTTAGGACTGGTTTTCGACGCCCGAGTGACTAGGCTACCTCACCTTCGTCAGCTTAAGCGGAAGTGCTGGCCGCAGCTCAATGCCCTCCACTGCCTGAGCAACACCAACTGTGGTGCAGATCGCTCTACGTTGCTGCATCTCTACAGAGCCCTTGTTCAATCTCGCCTTGAATATGGGAGTCTGGCTTATGGTTCGACGGCGCGCTCAGCCTTGCGTTTACTCGTCCCAGTGCACCACAGTGGCATTCGCCTAGCGATGGGAGCTTTCAGAACGAGTCCGGTGATCAGTGTCCTGGTGGAGGCCGGAGTCCCTCCATTGCAGGTTAGGCGTGCACAACTGCTCGCCAGTTATGTTGCACACCTTCATAGTTCTCCTGAGCATATGAATTACCATCTTATTTTCCCATCCACGGCAGTTCACCTACGGTATCAGCGGCCCAGACCAGGACTCACGATAGCGATTCGCGTCCGATCCCTTCTCTCCTCTCTCTGAACTGGAGTCCTTCCCTTTACCACCTCTACTTGAGGTCCAATCATGTACACCTCCATGACGTACACCTCAACCGAAACTTCGTCTTGACCTTTTGCATGGCCCTAAGGACTCCGTTAACCCCACCACTCTCCGCTGTCACTTCCTCTCGATTCTTGACGTGTTCTGGGGCTTTGAAGTTGTTTACACCGACGGCTCGATGGCTGAAGGTCACGTAGGCTTTGCGTATGTTCACGGAGGACATATTCAACAGCACTCATTGCCAGGTGGCTGCAGTGTTTTCACTTCAGAGCTTGCGACCATATCTCGTGCTCTTGAGCACATCCGCTCCTGCCCTGGCGAGTCATTTCTCCTGTGTACTGCTTCCTTGAGCAGCCTACAAGCTGTCGACCAGTGCTACCCTCGCCATCCTTTGGTAGCGTCCATTCAGGAGCCCATCTATGTCCTGGAAAGGTCTCGTCGTTCAGTGGTGTTTGTGTGGACCCAGGACTGGCTGGCCAAACAGGCTACACAGAAACCGCTCCTGGAGATAGGCGTCTCTGAAACTGACGTGCGTTCTGTCTTATGCCGCAAGGTTTTTCGTTTTTGGGAGACGGAGTGGCATAACAGTATGCACAACAAACTGCATGTCATTAAGGAGACTGCGAATGTGTAGAAGTCTTCCCTACGAACTTCTTGCGGGGAATCAGTTGTCCTTTGTCGGCTCCGCATTGGCCATAGTGGCTCATACGTGGATACCTCCTCCGTAGCGGGGACCCACCTCAGTGTCGCTGTGGCTCCCAAATGAGTCGTCCACCTCTTGCTGGTCTGCCCACTTTTAGCCGCTTTGCAGCGAACTTTTAACTTTCCCAGCGCCCTACTTTCGGGACGGGTGACATTGCCTCAACAGCAGCTTTAGTTTTACGTTTTATTCGTGAGGATGGGTTTTATCATTTGATCTAAGTTTTAGCGCATGTCCTTTGTCCCTCTGTGTCCTCCACCCTTTTAGGGTGGAGGTTTTAATGATTCAGAGTGGCTGGCTTCTCCTTTTTTATTCTGATGGTCAGCCAGCCATGGTAATCTGCTTTCTTGTTTTTAATCTCGTTTCCCTGTTTCTGGCGTCTCTGTGGTTTTCTTGTCCTGTTTTGTCCATTGTAATGTTTGTTGTCCTTCTGTCGTTCTTCTGGTTCTTCCTTTCTCCTGTTATTATGCTGTATGTCTTCTTCGTTTTCTTCTTTCCCTTGGGTAATTGTCCTACTGGTAACAAGGGACCGATGACCTCGCAGTTTGGTCCCTTTCCCCCCTTTTAAACCACCAACCCTGCTCACGCTAACTACGTGTGTTCGCTTGATCACGACAATGCAACAAAAAATAGGAGGAGACCAAACAGCACCGTAGGAACAAAGCATTCTTACCACTAATTTCAGAGTCGTGATTACAGTTGTCTCAGCGACTAAGGCACAGCAGTTAAATTTATCGAAATTTTTTAAACTACTGGAAAACGAACTTTAGCTCAGGAATCCTGAAATCGTTAAGAAATAATGTGAATGGAATGAAGGTTCGAATAATATACGCCTATACTCATACGCTATAAACCACCGTGGCGTCTTATCTTCAGTCATAGGGCAATTTTTTTCTTTGTTTCCTTGACGATCTCTCCTGAACCAAACAGACCTGTCACCATTAGTGCAGCCCATCTATTTGTACGTTCAGTATCCCTTGTTACTCCTGTTTGGTAAGGGACCCACACACTTCGACAATATTCTAAGGTGGAATGCACGAGTTTTTTTTATAATG
The DNA here is from genome assembly GCF_023864275.1 of Schistocerca cancellata. Taxonomy (NCBI): domain Eukaryota; kingdom Metazoa; phylum Arthropoda; class Insecta; order Orthoptera; family Acrididae; genus Schistocerca; species Schistocerca cancellata. Next base: position 405,300,634 of record NC_064631.1, read on the forward strand.
AAACTCCTCTGTAGACTGTCTGCATTTCCCTGTATCCTGCCAAAGAAGCCTGCCACCTTCTTCACCTAATACCGATACTATGTGATCATCTCATTTCATATCCCCACCAACTGTTACATTCACGTGTTTGTATGAAGTGTCTGATACCAGTGATATTGTAGTGTTACGATACTACTTTTCATGTTTTATGAAGTGCACGTTTTTACATTTCTCCACGTTCAAGGCAAGTTGCTAGTATTTGGACCACTTTGAAATTTTATCCAGATCTGACTGAATATTTATGCAGCTTCTTTCGGACAGTACTTCATTATTAGATAACCGCATTATCTGTAAAAAGTGTGAGGTTAGTGTTAATATAGTTTGCCAGGTCATTAATATACATCATGAACAGCGAGGATCTCAGCACAATTCCATGGAAAATGCCTAAAGTTGCTGTTTCTTCCTTTGATGGCTCTCCATCCAAAATTACATGCTGCGTCCTCTCTACGAAGAAATCTTCAGTCGAATCACAAATTTCGTTTGACACGCGTTATCACTGTGCTTGTGTTCATAAACATTGGTATGGTACTGAGGCAAATGATTTGTGGAAGTCAATATATTCTGCATCCATCTGATTGCCTTGATCGATAGCTTTTAGGATGTCATATTAGAGAAAGACAGTGGGTTTTACATGAGCAATGTGTTCAGAATCCATGCGGCGTTGACGCAGAGGACGTCATTTAGATCGAGATACCTCATAACGTTCGAGCTCAGAATATGTTCTGAAGTTGTACAACAGGTGATTGTTTCTGATATTGGATAATAGTTTTGTGTGTCACATATGAGACCTTTTCTTGTTGACGGATGTGAGGGAACGAGTGTTGAGGGATATACAGTATATTATGTTTCAAAGAGGGCTATCTCGCCTGAAAAATTTGTGTATGACCTGACTAGGATCCATTATCCCTCATTCACAACGCCATCGATATTAGTCATCTTTGAATTGGAGAGAAAACTACTTTAGTCAGTGGTGTATGTACTAAAGATATCGAAATACACGGTCCAGTCGCGAGCGGGGTAGCCGTGCGGTCTGGGGCGTCTTCTCATGGTTCGCGCGACTGCCCCCGTCGGAGGTTCGAGTCCTCCCTCGGGGATGGGTGTGTGTGTTGTTTGTAGCGTAAGTTAGCTTAAGTTAGATTAAGTAGTGCGTAAGTCTAGGGACCGATGACCTCAGCAGTTTGGTCCCATAGTCCTTACCAAAAATTTCCAATTTTTCCAGTCGCATGAATGGTGCGTGATGTCGGGGGTGGGAGGGGGGATTGGGGGGGGGGGGGGCAACGCGGAAAACAGTGCAGTAGTTGTCATAATACGCGAACGGAGCGACTTATCTGACGTTCAAAAGGGCATCATAATTAGCTTTCGGGTGAAGTATGGAAGCATTTCCGAAACGGCTAAGTTTTAAACTGTTTCCGTTCCACTGTGGTTAAAATATATCGTGCATGGTAAAATGGTCAAAACCGGCGTCTAGGCAAATGGGCCATATATGACACGGGTGAATGACGGGTGCGGAGATGTCACAGGCGAATAGACGCGCAACTGTTGAGCAACTGATCGCCAAGATGAACCAAGGGGCTACCAGCAGCGAACGTTGCTGCGTATGGGCCTGAGCAGGAGGCGCCTGGTTCTTGCACCCTTGCTGATTGATGTTCAGCAGCGACGAAAGCTGGAATTTTCAAGCCAATACCGCAACTTGACGTTCTCTGAGTGGTGTCAGGTGGCCTTTTCAGACGAATCACGTTTTGTGCTCCATTGGTCATATGGCCTTTGGCGTGTACGGCCCTGCAACAATCGTGGAAAGCGTCCATACAGAAGGAGAGAGCGTTGTAATCTGAGGAACGTTTTCGTGGCATTTCCTGGGTGATCTCGTCATTCTGGAAGGTACAATGGATCAGCTCATGTTTGCATCTATCCTCGGTGCCCTGTTTACCTCTACCTGCAGTTTGTTTTTCACTAGACACGACGGCATCGACCAACAGGACAATGCAACGTGTCACACAGCCCACAGTGTACATGGTTAGTTCAAAGAACACCTGTATGACTTTACCATACTCCCTTTGTCAGCAAACTCCATGAATTTCAACTCAGTCGCGAATCTGTGAGACTACTTCGATCTGGTGGCTGTACGCGTCGTGTACCCTCAACCGAGAAGCCTGTCGCAGCTTTCCACGGCACTGGAGTCAGCGTGGCTCCACATCCCTCTAGGCACCTTTCAGACTCACTGACCCTATTACTGTACGTCTGCACTGCAAAAGATGTTTCTTCAGGGTTTTGACAGATGATCACATCAGTGTGACTGGACCGTGAATGAGGTGCATTCCGCAAGGTAGCCTGCAGGAAAAGGTATCCAATGTCGATACAAGTAACGTAGACATTAAAACTAAAAGCGACAGTGATATTTCAAACAGACAGTAAGAGTGGCATCTTTATTGTAGCGTTACGGTTGCTGAATTAAACACAACAAAGTTCTTTTCGTAACCTGAAGTGTTTTGAAGATGTGACAGCGTTAGAAATCACTATAAATGGCTCAGGGTAACGTTACGCAAATTACAGTTAGGTGCTGCGAATTGGAAGGAGAGGCGCAGGAAGGGAAAAGCATAATGAGAGAGCACAGAAATAGATATCTAAAAGTAATTCAGAAGACGAAGCTAATCAACTGTGTTATCGTCTCAAGAGCACTCTACCTAGGTCAACGTCTTTCAATAGTATTAAGATTGTCAAAAAATTTAAAACAAGTGTGTTGCAGCTCGTGTGGCTAGGACAAATATTTCAAATGTGATCTAATACAGTGACAGTATAACAGAGGAGGAGGATGAAGCCTAATAGACATCTGACAGAAGAAAGAAAGTTTTTTCCACTTTCTTTTCGTTCAATAAATAAATGTAACTCTGAGTCTGGACAAATATGTGACTTAAGTAATAATATTGTTGGCTTAGCTGTTGACCTCAGGGATGGTTCAAATGGCTCTGAGCACTATGGGACTTAACATCTGAGGTCATCAGTGCCCTAGAACTTAGAAATACTTAAACCTAACTAACCTAAGGACATCACACACATCCATGCCCGAGGCAGGATTCGAACCTACGACCGTAGCAGTTGCGCGGTTCCGGACTGAGCGCCTAGAACCGCTCGGCCACCGAGGCCGGCCTCAGGGATGGGTCACACGCTACTATCGTTCAGGCCCTGCAGCAACACTTGCTGAAATTCATAAATATTTCATTGATCTTAAAGTCAAACATTGAAATAGAATTGCGAAATCGTATAAATAAAATCACTGTGGGAGAAAGAATAGCGAAAATGAAAGAGGTTTATCGAAGCAGGAGAAACTAAAATTTACAAGTTTTAAATGAAATCGGGTTTATTTAAACCAATTCTAAGACGTGCTGTGAATGGCGGCGTTGTACACTAAAGTATCATGAATGATGACAAAGTGCAGCCAAGTCTCACGAAATGTGCAGATCGTGCAAGCAGCTTCTCCAATTTTGATAGATAGTTACAAAACAATTATAAAATCTAAATAGCCAATAGCACTCGTTAAAGTTCAAGTCTCTGCCGCCCTCTACAAACAATCACTTTAAAGAGCTGGAAAAGTTTTATGTTCAAATCTCGCCTCATAAAAGTTAAAGTGTCTCGTCTGTCAGCCAAGTTCTATCACCGATCAAAAGTTTAGGTATTTTCATAGAAAAATCCGATATGCTACCGAGAATGGGTCCCTCGAACATTCACACCGCTCTCTGACACAGATTTCTGCCTAACTAAGGATCAAATAGGATCCACACATTCATATAATAATTACAGATATTAAGAGGAGCCCCTCTCTTTCCTGGTTCCATTGAGACCTCAGAAGACAATATATATTTTAACAGTAAATGAATAATTAATTAAATTACAAAACTAGTCCATATATGATCATTAATAATTATGCAGAAACATATTAACATAAATCTGATAAACTTGGACTGGTATATTTGTATTAATTTGAATCGACTTTCTGTACCCTTTATGGTGGTGTATGAGATTTTACAGAAGTACCCAATTCGAATGACAAGCGTCTTTATTAATCGTCAGCATAATTAATTACCTAAATTATCACCAAATCAAATATGAAACAACACATGCGACACATTTTTAAAAAAGATAAAAATTATGACTTTCATGTATTGTGTAACGAAGGCGGTCACGTACAGTTTACACGTCCAGTATTAATTACTCAGACTCCAACTCAAGTTACGAATAACTTAAGTTGGAACGACAACATAGATAATGTTGTGGAGAAAGCGGACTACAATTTAGTGGCAGAACACCGAGAAAATGCCACTAAAGAAGCTGCCTACACTACGCTTGCTACGCTTGTGTGTCCTCTTCTGGAGTATTACTGTGCGATGTGGGATCCGCATCGGACAGGATCGACGGAGGACATGGAAAAATTTCAAAGAAGGGAAGTTCGTTTTGTACTATCGCGAAATAGGGGATAGAGCGCCACGGATATGGCATGTGAACTAGGATGGCAGTCATTAAAACAAAGGTGTTTTCCGTTGCGGCAGGATCTTTTCAAGAAATTTAAGTCAATAACTTTCTCCTCAGAGTTCGAAAACATTTTGTTTGCGCCCACCTACCTAGGGAGGAATGATCATCATAATACGAGAAATCGGAGCTCTCACGGGAATATTTGAGTCTTCGTTTTTCTCTACCGCTATTCGAGAGTGGAACGGTAGAGAAATAGCTTGAACTTCGTTCGATGAACCCTCTGCCAGGCACTTAATTGTGAGTTGCAGTGTAATCATGTGGATGTATATGTAGATCTAGATTTTCAATGGCCCAAGGGCTGAGACGCTCAGCGACATTAGCTGACATACTTAACCATCGTCTGATATACTGTTTGTGTAGATGTCTGAAAGCATTAAATAATTATTAATTTTTAAGTGTTTTCTGGGATATTCATGTGCATGAACACCGCAACTTCTATAACAATAATACTTCATTGATAAGTTTCGCAGTAATGAATTGCTCTCATTGTTGTGATGATTTTGTTGTATCTAGTTACTGCGTATGACCTTTGTGAGGCATAGCTCTGAATCTTGGGAATATAATATTTCGGAGTCTTTCTTCGCATTCATCCAATACACCATTAAAAGCCATATTCACAAAGCAAGCGTGGTTCTCCAGTTTTCCCTCCTTGCCAAAGTCAGGGAAACAATAGTACTGGTCTATTCCTATCGACAGCGAGTTCCGTCCTGCCTGGGCACCCACGTGCTCTTCTTCTGACGGTGGTACAATGCTTGCCTTTCGGCCGGACTGGCCAGCACAAGTCAGGGGTCTCCAAAGCTTGCCCTTGCAGGTGACGTCCTCACACACGGCAGTAGGTGTGAACTTACAAGGCTACGGCTTTATTTGTTTAGAAGATTCGTCAAGCGTTCCTAAACTACCATTAAAGTATTGCGGAATTGTAAGCTATATCACTAAACGGCGAAAACGGTCGCCTAGTCCCAGTTGCGAGTTGCCAGCCTAACAGTTCCAAGGACATCAGAAACTCGATTTTCAGTATTCAGTACAATTACTGACCAAATTTAAAAATTTCAAATGCTGTCATAATCTATTCATTAAGAGATATCATCTTCCTGCAAAGGATTAACATAGTAATTAAAGTGAAAAACTGTGTATATGTCTTTAAGCAGCTTAACTCATGGCGCGCGAATTACCCAGACTATATTCACCAAGTATTTGAGAATGAGTGCAGTTAGCGACCTCCAACAAATTTTACACATAATTTCAAATAATTTAGAAACTTTTTCTCGCAGACAGCCCCCACAAAACTATGAAAGAAGAAAAGTTTATTGCCTACTACATTTTCGCTGTTCATACAGTAAAACTTCAGCATCAGGTTTGATATTTCAATTGATTTCTTCTTTGCTGCTAACTCTATTCACAATACGTTTTGCACCTAGTATCGACATATACCTCTGAATGTACTAGGAAAATATATCATTGTACGACACATAGTTTTGACTATTTCGTCAGTCTGTTCGTGAATAATCAAAAAGTAATAAAACCAACATACTTCGGATTTTGTGTCTTCAGCCACAAAGGTTTTACATACCTGACGTCAAATATTAGACACGTTAACTCATTTGTAAAGTGACCAAACGTCAGAATCTGTTTTATACACGGGAGTTCGAGTCTGTAAGGAACCCGGGTGGGATTGTTGGTTTAGACTAACGGTACTGAAGAGCGTAGACTGTTCACTAAATATACCTTCAATAAACTTCAGTTTGAAAAGTGTATGACTTATTTCGTTATAGTACAGAGTATAGACAGAATACGGAATTTTTTAAAAAATATATAACGAATTCGCCTGTCGTCCATGTGCAGAGTGCGATGCGAGAACTTCCTTATTTTTAAAAAAAATTATGAAACAGAAAGTACTGGAGTTACCAATTTAATTCTCTTTTCTTTACGTAGAGTGTATTTAAAGTTTTATTTCATTAGGTTTTGAAAATGGGATCTTGAAGGTGGCCTCCGTTATGCTCAATGCATTCGGGAAGTTTCAGTCCACTTTGTCCAGGATATTTCTGTCAATGTTGGCAATAGCGCACGAATATTTTTGGCGCAAGAGTGTCTATGACATTCGTGCGGTGTGAAGCAAGGCGCCGGCTTGTCGGAACCAAACATCCCGCAAATTAATTTTTTCAAGGTAGGAAAAAAGTCGTCAATCATCTAGGCATAACGCTGAGAAGTGACCTATCGTCCTCTTCGAGAAACCATGGGCCAATAATGCAATTTTGGATAATGCATACCAAAAAGTCTCACGTTGTACGTGCAGGAACGGCTCGTGAAGTTGTCGGGGCTTTCGTGACACTCCAGTATCGCATGTTTTGTTTATTCACGCATCTAGACAAACGAAAGTGTGCCTCGTCGCTGATGAAAACAGGGGTGTCATGAGACAGATTTTATATCAAGGCTTCACATGAATTTTTTCATGAAACAAAGTCGCGTGGCTTAAGTGTGTGCAACACTGACAGTTTCTGTGGATGAAATTTCAAGTTTCCATAAAGAATTCTTCTCATTGTGCGATCAGAAATTGCAGGAGCAGCTGAACATATGCGTTCAGATCGCTTGGGGGAATTCAAAATTGCCAGCCTCACTTTCTCGACGTTTTCTGGTTCAAAACTGGTTCAAATGGCTCTAAGCACTATGGGACTTAACATCTGAGGTCATCAGTCCCCTAGAACTTAGAACTACTTGAACCTAACTAACCTCAGGACATCACACACATCCATGCCCGAGGCAGGATTCGTACCTGCGACCGTAGCGGTCGCGCGGTTCCAGACTGAAGCGCCTAGAACCGCTCGGCTACATAGGCCGGCCGTTTTCTGGTGTCATGGTGATTCTTGAAGGTCCTGGTTTCTATTTCCGTACACAAGAGTATCCATAAACTTGTCCACTCACATAACAATCTATTTTCGATCGAGAACAGACTTGCAAGCGCAATATGAAACTCTCCCCTGAATGCACACTGGGTTGCGATGATCGAACCGTCATTGGAAAAAGTTAAGTCGCCACAGCAAACACGCGCTCCTCTATCGTTCACTCCATATCGCTACGAAACTAACCTTAAAAAAAATAAAAAAATAAAAAAGGAAATGTTGGGTCCCGCCCTTTCGAGAGCGCTAAAGCCACACAGCGCTGGCTGAAGGAGCTGTGTGGCGCGAAGTTCCTGCGCCGCATCCTTTCGTAGAGAGAGATAAAAAGGAGAACTGAATGGGAGCAAATATTGAGAAAGTATATGGAAAACTAGTTCGGAAGCACTAGCAAGTGATGTAAGATCTTTTTAGTTGTATGGTAATTAAGAATGCTGTAGTGAATTTGTAACAGGTGATCAGAAAGTTTCCGTTCGAAGACCTCACAGTCGATAATCAGTATGCCTATCAGACAAAATCGTCGTGAGCATCGAAGCTGAAGATTACCCGTTTTAACACCGGGTCCTGCTACGTGACGAGGTCCGTAACTGCTTGTTGCACGTCCTCGTCGGACGGGAGTCGTCAAGCCTTCAAAGTCTTTTTTAAAGGATCGAAGGCGTGATAATCGCATGAGGAGAGAACACGACTATAGGGCTTGTGCTAGAGTGTCTCCCACTTGTGTTGGCATAATGGATGAGGCCGGCCTCCCAGATCGACCGGCGTCTCGTGTTGAATCGCAAGCAGTACCGGCGTAAGGGTCGACAACGGTGGTTTTCGACAGACATGATGCCATATGCACTTTCTCCATTCTCCGAAGTATGACCACCGGTGTCTGTCCTTCGGCAGCCTTGAAAGAATAACCTAATGTTGATCATGTTTTAACGCATTTGGTAATAACGTTGCCAAAGTCCATGTTGCCACATTACGGGAAACCCGGCAGAAAGAGACGAATGGACCACTAATCTCTTGCCTCCATGTCTGTGGTTATACACCCACATCGGAGTCGCGCTGCGTTGCATATACGCTGCAGCGACGCCCTCAAACGGATACATATTGATAGCCCCCTATAATAATAATTAATGGTAGAGTGAAGTGTCTCAAACACGGATTCATGGATTAGTTAATAAATTAAACATGTTTTTAGTTGCAAAGGAAATAACGACGATGGGGCTCGAACAAGAAAAAAATATAATCCTCTACAAAAGAAAAGATGAGAGATACACCGCACATTATCTATTTACCAAAACAAAAGAATAAGTGTTATGTACCTGTATGGTACTTTCGTACATTCAGTTTTATAATTTACATTTTTACCCCGCAAATCGTTATAATTTTGTAGCGGAGGGTACTTACGCATCAGTTCTTCATAGAAGGGAACTGGACAGCATCGTAAATGTAAATCGTGCATTGAAGCAGGTTACTATAAATAACCGGTGAGAAATGAGCTCAGCAGTAATTTTGGTGATATGTAAACAAAAGGTATATTTCTATGGCTCAATCGAAGTGATAGATACAAATCTTTATAGGCCTTGGATTCGATCCCCGGTCAGTCTTAGGATTTTTTCTTTCACTTATCACTTCTTTCACTTCTGGCAATATTTGTTGATGTGAAAAATGCCGTGTTGCACTGTGTTCGGAATCCACGTAAACAGTAGGTGACCCAGTAACTGCTGCTTAACGTCGGAGGAAGGCGACGGCATAACACCTCCGAACGCAAGAAGGATCACGCCTTGCAAAGCACAATAGTGTTCAAAACGATCCTTTGAGCGATGGCACGTTAAAAAAATGGTACAAGACATATGTTTATTCGATGATGTCACTTGAGTGAGTTTAATCTCATTAGGCTGAGGGACTTCTGTTCATTGAGTATTCTTTTACTTTTGATATGTTATCTGGGTGAACTCTATAATTATATTGGCACTTTGCTACTTATCTGATATTAAGGCATATTTGACAGAGAATTATTACGGATTTCTGTGCCTCATTGTTTGCTTCGTATTTGAAGCTCTTTTGTGCAGTTGTCGCGAAAAGTAATCGGGTTGACCTGTTTCCGGTACGCAAAAAATGTGCTATATAGCAACGAAGTAAGAAAACCGTTGTGTAGAAGACACGAAAATGTACATGCGGAACGGTCTCGCTCAGCTAAAAAGATAAGCCAGCAATACGGGACTTGCTGATAACAGTACTCGTTAAATCTCTTATCTCTTGAACCAACGTATCTCCTAACTGTAATCGCGTGGTTTGGCCTGACCGCCCGAGCATTTATCCTAAAATGTATCTGCAGATTTTTTTTAAGTAGCCGATTTACTGAACATATGGCGCTTTATTTCTTACAGGAAGTATGTATTTTTCTTGCCTCGAAGGTATTATATGAAACTGGTTCATTAGAAACTAAGAACGGTGACTGTACTTTACCCTGCCATACGTACGAATTGAATTTGAATCACTGAAATTAAAATGAATGAGATCAGTGGGGGTGAAATTAATTAAATGGAGTGACATGAAATGATATCCGTAAAATCTGTTCATACACGATAACACTGCAATGTAAAGAGTGCATTTCATTGACTTCATCACCATTATTTCAGTGAATTTTATTCTATCATATTCATCTATACTGCTAGATAAGCCTTAGCCCTCGCTGCACCCATTACCCCAGTGGTGTTATTTTGACATACCTTGTCGAAGAATCTCTGTTTGAAACGTCGGAAGCTCTAGGAGAAAACGTTAGAGTCCATCAACACTTGAATAATGCCTAGAGTCTTTCTCAATTAGCCAACCGCCTCGCAAGAAATTCAAGAATCGAGTTTAAGTCTTGGTCTAGCACAAAATTCCATTTGTCACAGTGTATTCATTACATGTCAGGTTCAGCATTTCTGAAAGGTTTTCCCTGGTACCATTTAATTGGTTTTTATTCCAAATGATTCCAGTCATTTCATTCATAGGCTGAAGTTGGATGTAAACCGTTCAGTGAATGAAATCCAAAGACAACTAAGATTCCTGATCGTCCGATTATAAGACATTATCAACATTAGTGAACGGTAATAGCATGCGTTGGCATCGTTGTGACTGGGAATATCGGTAACGGAATGAATGACTATGAGCATTACAGAACTGAATTGTTATTCTCGACTTTGAAATAGAACCAACACTGTTTGCTATTTTACAGATTTAGGTACATGCAAACATCTCGAGCTGCTTATGGTGTTGCTGCTGCTGCTGCTGTTGCTGTTGTTGTTTTTGATGGTGATGATGATGATGATGATGATGATGATGATGATGATGATGATGTTCACGATGATATAGACAGCACACATGATGTAATCCAAGGTTTTGCTGAAGTATATGAGAGGATGAAGACATTACTGTCTTGTAGGATAGGATTGTTACATTCGAGAAGAGGAGAAAGAGCAGAATTTTTTGGAAAATGTGGATCAGACGAAAAACACGGAACGGGAAAAGGATAGAGTCCTGTGAGGATTTCGCGTGGTTAGAAGGAACATTATATTCCAAACTAACCAGAGAAGAAAACATACTTTAAAAAGGCAACTACAGATATCAAATGGATTACATTGTCATTATACAATGGTTTAAGCACCACATGAACGTCCTGAAAAGCATCACATATTTAGGTACAGTGTGGATCCAGTACGTAAACTAATAACGCTGAACAGTAAGCTAAAATTCAAAAGAATATAGGGAAACAGGAAGCATACTAACTAGAAAGAAATAAAACACAGTCATACGAAGTGGAATTTTTCTCGTGAGGAGATTGACGGGCCGCATAAAAGCATACTAGTGGTTCCCTTTTATTTCCCATCCTGGCCCCCGATTGCTCACTTTTGGCGGAATAACACCAATAAACAGTTGTTTCATGGACGATAACGGTGGAGTGAAACAAAAAAAAAATGCTTTTACTGAGTTACAGAGACATTAAGCGATAAACTGTTAAGTTGCCTTAACGGAATTTGAACTTGCTGCCCCCCCCCCCCCCCCCCCCCCGCCGCTCTTTTCCCATTTGTCAAGACTTGAATTTCACCATGGGTTCTGGCGAAGATAAATTGTGGCCACCTGATTTGACATGAGAAACGACAAATTGCCTTGAAGCAACACAAGATGGAAGTGAGACACCAGAAATGATTATTTCAGTACGTTATATTAGTTCCTTACTGATGTGACACATCACCAATTGCTCCATCTGCGAATGGAAGGAAAAGTGTTTCGTTTACTTTGTACCCACCGCCATACACGGTACGGTGACTTAGAAAGCACATATTTAAAATTGAAAAAGAAAAGGTTGAGGCAAAGCTGCGTAATATAAATAATTCCCACGTGAGTAAAACGTTAATCGGATAAACTGTGGGAAACGTCTCTTAAGCTCAGAAGAAAGAGCTCGTGAATGATGACAGTGCATAGAAATTTTCACGTTGATGAGTTGCCTAGCGCATCTGCCGAGATCATAGAATGATATAGGAAGTAGGATGCTATTTGAGTTCGTGTCAAAAATCAATCAAATAGAAAAACAATAGAGGGGTGTCAGATAATGTTCGGTTTGATGTCAGAAAAAGTAAAGATTCCAGACAAGCAGTTCTCACACAATGCTTAGTAATGGAACAAAAACATGTCCGGGCTAATGAGGAGGTAGGAGATACCTACTAAGAATTTAGAAAGTAATAAATGGCGTGAAATTCCACTAAGTAATGCTGATGGGGGACGTTAATGTAAAAATGAGTAAAAAAACCGATTCTTTAGCGGTAAACTTTGGGTGTTATATCAGAAATGACAGTGAACATATATTAGCAAAATTCAACGTGAGGAAATGCTTTTGCTTGAGACATGTGTCCAGCAGAAACGAGGAGGGAACGGGTGAGGCGAGAACCAAAAGAAAATTAGAATGAAATTTATATCATTAAACGATAAATAAATTTAAGAATATGTGACGATCGTAGACAACCTTAAAACATAAAATAATGATTGGATAGTAAGATGCAGATTAAAAACAGATACAAAACTAGAAGGAAAGTGACTCTCATGAAACTTCACGTTAGAAGTGTACGTTATGAAAATTTATTCAGCAAAGATGAGTCAGCAACAATTTAGGGCTTTGAAAATGAAGACGTAAGTGAAAAGGTACTTATTGAACAGAGGTACTTAGGCAAACTGCTAAAGATGTTACAGCAATGAAGAAAGCAAAGGAGCAAAGTAGCTATTCAAAAAATGTGCGAGCTCAAACCTAGCGACAACATATATAGAACATACTGAATTAAACAAAAATATCCGTAAACCCAGCTCAGAAACCACGAATATAACACATCCTCCTTTGTCTAACACTCTGCCTGAGATGTTAGAACCTAAAGTGTATGTCGTATGGAAACTAAACAACTTCTTTCTAGAGCAAGTGAGTAGCGATAAAATGAGGTCTTGAATTAAAACAGCTGAAAGTGGTACACGAGAAACACACCGGACCCTTTTATTCGACACTGTTATATATATATATTACTTCGTAGATTTAGAAAATACTGGCCGCTTGGCGGTGATTTGATGATAATAATGCTGACATTGGCAGGGGATGGAAGGGAGAAAGCTAATTTACATGACGTCGTACTTTAGCTGAGAGCTCATAAATGGCTGAAATTGTTAGTCTCTAGATCATATGTTTAGAGAAGTCTTACACCAGTTTTGAGCGCACAGTTTAGCTCACACTTTTCCAAGCACTGGATTGGTAAACGTAGTTTTTGCGCTTCTACGCATTACCTTACAGCCAAACTAAAGACACAATCAACCACAAATGACGTTATCGGAAACAATATTTTGATTCAAACACTTTTTCATGTCAGTTTCAGCTAGTGGATGGTTCACACCCATTACAGTATTATTAAAATCAGCTCCAATGTAACCTATTTAATTGATCGAGAGATAGCTTTGTGTTATTTTGTTAGTTTAGTTTCCCATGGATCATTTGTACGATGAATCGTAATGATGCGGAACGAGTCATTTGAAGTTTACATCGCAAATTATTTTGTTAATATGGCTATATGCGGATCATTTACAAGACTTTTTTATTTTTATTGTTTTTATTAAATATACAGAAGTGAGTTAGTAATTTATATCAACCACCATTTGCACGTTACAATATTAGAAATTCTTCTACGGAATAGAAGGAGTTGTCGAGGAGAAACCTTTTCAGTTTGTTTTCAAATTTTACTTAGCTGTCCATCAGACATATCACTGGGTAAATGATCAAATTTTTTTAGTTGCAGTGTTGTGCACGCCTTTTCGTGCTAAAGACAACTTTAATGTGGAGTAATGAATGTCATTTTCCGTCTGATATTGTAATTATGTACTCCGTTGTTCCTGTTGATCTATAGTGGATTATATACAACAAATTTCATGACAGAATAAATATTCTATGAAGCAATAGTCAAAATGCCTATCTCTTTATTGTAGAGTACAACTGTTTCTGTCGGCAAGACTGGAGCAGCTTCTTAGAGTCTCAACATGGAGGCTGTATGTTTGTCCTACACTCTTTGTGTGAGCACTAATGTTTACTGCACTGCGCTCAAGTTTACTGTTGCTGAAGACCAAGGTTTACTCTCGGCGTGTGTCATTCGCTGCGACTGAGAGGCCAGACACTTATCTCGACGTATGTATCACTCTGTAGTTTGCAAAAGAATACGCGAAGCCACCTGAAACCCAGTTATCTTGCAGTGCTCATGAATTAGTAAAAATACGCGAAGTCATAATTTGGTTTTGACGGATTCGTAAGTTAGATGGGTTCCTCATCGATTGATTACTGACAAGGTGAACGCGCTCACGATTTTTTTTAGTAGCTGCATCGACTGTTTCAATTAGAAACTAACAAATTCTGTGCGTTCATCTGTTGGTATGGCTCAGGTGTGGTCTACTGCTTCATGTCAGAAACAAAACAACGATCAAAGCAGTTGGTGAAATTCTGTGTCCTCCCGCCTTTGAAGGCGACCTCGCTTTCATCTACCAGCGTAATATAAGTGGAATTAGTTTTGTCCAGTATTGTATTAGTACACCCATCCTATAGTATTATGCCAACGGCCTTGCCGCAGTGGTAAGACCGATTCCGTCAGATCATCGAAGTTAGCGCTGTTGGGCTGGGTTAGCACTTGGATGGATAACTATCCGGTCTGCCGAGTGCTGTTGGCAAGCGGGGTGCACTCAGCCCTTGTGAGGCAAACTGAGGAGCTAATTGATTGAGAGGTGGTGGCTCCGGTCTCATAAACTGACACACGGCCGGGAGAGCGGTGTGCTGACCACATGCCCTTCCATATCCGCATCCAGTGACGCCTGTCGTTGAGGAAGACACGGCGGCCGGTTAGTACCTTTAGATCTCCACAACGGAGTTTAGTTTGGACTTTGTTTTTTATCCTATAGTATAATAGTGTACTTATACCGATAATAGCAAATTATTACCCTTAATTCACAGGCCAATTAGGTATAAAACTTTTAGTGTAAAATCTAAATACAAAGGCCCGATACAGATCCGAGCCTTTCTTCCGACCATTGAGGGTGGCGGAAAACCATCTTATCTATCTTTTCCTATCTTTCTTTTTACTAACGTTTTTACTTAACACCCTCCGTTTCCTTTAACTAAATTGTAGCTTATACTTTGCTTAGTTTTCTGGTGCCTCATTTATTATTATTTTGATTTTCTTTGCTGAAAACGAGTTTTGCTTGTAATTTGGAATAATTTATGTTGTTACGTGATGATAATTGTTAAAATACAACCTGTTTTAACGTATGAAGTAATGGGCCTTTAATTGTGCAATAAATGAATAAAAATAAATTTAAAGAAATCAGTATGATCCAAAGAGTAATACGATAACTATCGGCTATTAGACAAGTATTATGGATCGACAGGGCGGAAAAAACGAGAAAAGCTCTGGAATGAAAAAGAAAACAAAAATAGGCTATTATCAGGATTAAGCAAATGTCCACGAAGACTCTTTTGAAATACGAACTGTTGAAACAGCTACCCTATTCTAGAGTTTTGCCATATTCTGACTTGCACCTCCCCAACTGAAAAAATATATAGACCTAGCTGGAAAATGTTTTGAGGGTAAAAAAGATATAACAGCCACAGTTGGATACTTTATGACAATTCAGAGCTGCACTTCATGGATGGAAAACTTTGGATGGAATGCACTGAGTTGGAAAGGTACTAAACAGAAAAATAAGTGCATCGTTGATCCCTTGACCTAAAAAACACAGTGTTTCACTAATAAGCCGAGAACGTATCACCTTGCTTTTGTAGGTCGTGCTAGGATACATAGGTAATTTCTTTTTGTTTTCAATCTCCCATAAGAGTAATTGTGTACGTTGTCAGATGGTTTTTCAAAATATGTAAATGCTAAGCAGACTTTGCAACTAAACTGTTTTGTTATTTCAGTTGATTTTGCAATTTGATATTATTGTCTGGTCTTCTAATTGTACGAGGCAAGCTAATGAAGTTCAGATATCAAAATATATCGAGAACTATGCATAATAAAAAATAAATCAGTACAGACCGAAACCACGTTACCTTTGCACCAAGATACACAGAAAATGTCTTTGAAGAGCTTCCAAACTTTTGTTGATGAAGTTCGAATTCACTCTGTAGATGTAGAACATCAAATAGCCTTCTGTCTTGCCGATACGAAACGTCAGGGAGGCGTAGACCTACTCTTCCAACGAGGCAATGCATATAATTACTGAACTCACTCGCCTAGATATTCCGTGGTCTCCATAGCCAGCTACCTTCTGTAGTGGGGGTCACTTTGGAAGTAGCCGGTTCGAAATCTGGCGGTGGAAGGAATTTTCGCCACTAGTATTTGGCTGGCAAGGGGGAGAGGAAGAGGTGCTGTACAGTACCTGATCACCAGACTGTGCGTCAGTGCGTAAAGCTAAGTTCCAAACCTTCCTCCGTGTCTCACTCAGTGATGTAAGTGATACTGTTGACAGAGATCCACTATCGTATGGGGACGTTAAGCTCGGGGGCCCCCTTTGTGCTGTTCTAGAGGAATAGGGTATGTGTAAGCAGGAGGTTTCGCACTCTGTCCCCTTTCGTCATCATGCAACATAAACACGAAACTTCACTGCACATACACCCATTACGTCAGACGCGCGTAAAACATAACTTTCCTACTTCGAGAAGGAAAGGAGTCAGTCCACATGAAGAAACAAAAGTGTTTCCAATTTAGTGGTAGAACCCACAGCTCGGGATTTCCATCCACTCATTCCGTACCATTTGAATTTACTATCAACTCCACTGACCGGTGCTAACACTTGACCTGCCTCCTGTTGAGAAAAGAAGCTGGAACTTGCGGCGCAATTTCTGTGGTTAATCTCCTTGCTCAGTGATGTTCGTAGACTTCTAATTGTCCAGCTACGACATTAACTCTACAATGGCAGCAGCTATGGTTGTAAGTGATACCTGAAAAATACTGGAAAAAACAAGTGTCCCCCTACGATGTCTCTCACAGTCTCGTCACAGGAGCCCTGTAATACGTGATATTATTAGGAAGGGAAATCCTGTTGTCTACTAATAATCTCAATTCATTTTTTGTTACAACAAGGTTATGTTATCTAATTAATAATTTCATATTCACTATGTCGAAGTCTTCTGCAAATTCTAACTGATTTAAAAGTGGAATAATAGAAATTTTCATTTCTAAAAGTGAAAAATTGCCCAATGGTTGTAGTTGGTGAAGTTCAGTCATGAAAGTTGCTCGCCCCATTTGGAGATCGTCAGTCAACTGTTATAGTTAAATTCAGTCAATCACATACAAACACTCCACTTGCCATGCGGTATTTAACACTGGCATCATTACGGAAGACAGCTAATAAGAACGACACACTGGTTACTTCCTCTCTCTGATTTCAAAGTTCCGTACAAATGACTGAAAATTTATCGAAGTACAACACATCCGAGGTAAAGTTCGGAGACAGCGCTGGATAACACGGAAGACTCCTTATCCAACGGGTCGCTCACTTGACTGTCCACTCATATGCTCCTGGGTCAGCCGAAGTTCCAGCACGAAGCGCTTTGCAACGAATCGTTGCAGCTTCTTACCTTTTTTGCCTACTCTTTCTCGTTTTATGGGTTCTTCTCTTCTTCATTCGGCTTGCAGCTCCGTCGATGATCGTGCAATAGATTTCGTTCACCGGCGCGGCTGGCTGCTTAACATTATAGGGAAACCATTGTTGCGGGTCGATTTCGACTGTCTGCGCGCCTGTTTTATACGACGACTCAACGGTCAGAGTATAGGTGCAACCAGGTGCACCGGCTTCCGACTTGCTGCGCGGATGAAATCGTGTAGTAAGGGCGGTTACATACAAATGTTTCGATAGAACGATGAAACACCCAAAAGTGATGTTGAAATAACTGAAAACAAGAAAGGTGTAGACAAAGTGTTTAAACTGCAAATAACCAAGAAATGGAATTTTGTTATGTCAACGAGCTTTAGCAATCGTGCCCGTTCTGATCGTTCTAGTTGATACTTGCATTCGTATTTGGGATTTTTTCAGTGATGAGACTTTTTTTACTGAAAGAAGATTTCTGTTGAGTAAAGCTCAGTAAAAAGTACCATCCTGTCTTACAAGATAAAACAAACAGAATTTTTAAGTAAACAGGAGATCCCTTTTGATGTGGATTGTGGCTAAAATATTTAAGTCAAAATGGTCAAAAGCCATACCACATCGTTAATTTTTTGAGTCTACAACATACTAAAATTTCGGCATTGTCCATTTAAATGATAAGACTATAAATCTACACAGATTTTACTAAACTGTGTGTATCGGTATTTTTTACTGAACTTACCCATTTCAGATTGTATACAGAGAAGAATGAAACAGCTGAAATTTTTTTATGTATTATTACATGTTTTTATCGAGTTTGAACTCTTTATCTCAATTTCGTGCCAACCATAAAAAACATACTAAAACTTCAAGCGTCCTTACTTCACCTTCTTAGAATTCAGGAAACATTATTTCTCTTGATCTACGACAACTTAATGAAAGAAAGTTATAATAAAAAATAGTTGTTATTCATCTGCAAATATTATACAGGAATCGCGCCGACATGTAGTTGCGCTAGAGACACATGGCATTAGGGATCACCTCCTCTTGTAATCAAATGCCTTCGAAGTTATGAAGCACATATAGAACAAACACCATCCGAACAGACCCTGAAGGTCCACCGATGCCGATCGGTCGCTGTATCGTCCACAGTCCTTAGGCGTCATGGGTGGCCGCTCTCCCGGCCGTTGTCAGGTTTCGTGACCGGAGCCACTACTTCTCAGTCAAGAAGCTCCTCAATTGTTCTCACAAGGGTAGAATGCACCCCGCTTGCCAACAGCATTCGGCAGACCCGGATGGTGACCCATCCAAGTTCTAGACAAGCCCGACAGCGCTAAACTTCGGTGATCTAGGGGTAACCGGTGTTACCACTATGGCAAGGCCATTGGTAATCCACGTACAGAGCGCCATATAAATACCAAGTAAGGTAGGGAAGATATACTTGCTTCGCCACAAAAACTGTCTCCCCATATTTCATCCAACATCTTTGTGATCGTCGCCGCGCACGTTGCAGGTCTGCATTATAGTTACAATAAACTATACAAGCAGCTGACACTGTTGTCCAAGTCAGTCTCTCTGAACGTATGTGACTCTGCGACATACCTGCGCACATGTACAATACGCGAATAAAACGTAATTCGTATGTGTCATACACTGGTGTATTATTAAAAAGTATCTCCAGAAACAGAAATAGCAATTCATTCTAGTTATTCGCTAGCTTGCTGCGTTTCGGTAGACGACAATCGATGATGTGTGTGTGTAGGTAGGTATAAGGATTCCTGCAGATAAGTGTTCCGGCATTCGCTATTCGGCCGGCCATTGTGTCGGTGAACGTACAGTCATGCTTGGCTGCCTGCTACGGTTCTGCACGCCGTCGCATACGGCCGTACCCTGCTTCTGACAGATCAAAAGTGCGAGTCTTACTTTACAGTCTGCAGCAGCCAATAACTCTATTTATCGTAATGACCCATTGACGAGTATCATTCCAAATTCTCCTGTATTTCACATTCAGCACTCACATATATTAATTGCAAAGGAATTTCCTCAAAGATAAGTAACGTAGTACTTGTAACAACTAAATCGTTTTAAGTTGTTATTAGTAGATGGAAACAAATAATTTGTCTATTTAAGGGATTAGCATTGCAAGTTCACAGGTTAATGTAAGTGCGAGATAAGCTATTTTAATGTGAAACGCTGGTACATTAATAACCGATGTAATTGCCAGAATGTGGAATGCAAGCATGCAAACGTGCATGTATTATGTTGTACAGGTGCCGGACGTCAGTTCGTGGGTTGGAGTTCCACTCCCGTTGCACTTTGTCCGTCAATACAGGGACGGTTATTAATGCTGGTTGTGGATGACGCTGGAATTGACGTACGATGAAGTCCCACGTGTGCTCAACTGGAGACGGACGTAATGATTGAGCAGGCCAAAGCAACATGTCGACACTGTGTAGAGCATGTTGGGTTACAACAGCGGTATGTGGGCGAGCATTATCCAGTTGGAAAACATCCCCTGGAATGCTATTCATAAATGGCAGCACATAAAGTCTAATCACCAGACTGACGTTCAAATTTGCAGTCAGGATGCGTGAGACAACCAAGAGAGTGCTTTTGCTGGCATACAAAATCGCACCCCTGGCCATAACTCCATGTGCAGGTTCAAATGGCTCTGAGCACTATGGGATTTAACATCTGAGATCATCAGTCCCCTAGAACTTAGAACTACTTAAACCTAACTAACCTAAGGACCTCACACACATCCATGCCCGAGGCAATATTCGGACCTGCGACCGTAGCGGTCCATGTGCAGGTCCAATGTGTCTCGGCCACAGACAGGTTGGTTGCAGGCCCTCACCTGGCCTCCTACTAATCAACACACTGTCATCACTGACACGAGTCAGAAGCAGCTTCCATCAGAAAACACAACAGACCTCCAACCTGCCCTCCAATGAGCTCTCGCTTGACACCTATGGAATCGCAGTGGCGGTGGTTTGGGGTCAGTGGGGTGCACGCTACAGGGCGTCTGTCTCGAGGCTGTCCTTGATGTAACAGATTCGTAACAGTTCGTTGTGTCATTATGGTGCCAACTGCTGCTCAAATTGCTGCTGCAGGTACAGTACGATGGCCTAGAGCCCCAAGCCGAACACAATGGTCGTCCGTCTTGGTGGTTCTGTCTGGTCGTCCAGAGTCTGGTTTGATTGGAACCGTATAGTCTCGTCACCACCGCTGACAGCAATCATGTACAGTGGCTACATTCCTGCCAAGTCCGTCTGTAATAATGCAGAAGGGACATCCATTTTCTCGTAGCCCTATTACACGACCTCCTTCAAACTCAGTGAGATGGTGATACGGCGTCTTTGTCGTCTTAAGGCATTCCTGACGAACATCAACTCACCACGTTCAATCTCAAAGGTAACTAACGCTCGCTACCGTTACAGCGTGTATTTAAAACAAATCTGATTTGCATCCTCCACTCTTATGTAGTTGGACCCAAATTTAAATACGTCATGTTTCAGGTGTAGAAACACGCGTGCCAACTTTCGGTTATGTTGCACAACCCCTCTTGGTGTTGCGATTTTTTTTCCATCGGTGCCTAATGATGAACTGTACACCACGAGACTGAATACAATCTGGTGGCGTTGCAAACACATGACGCAATAAGAAAAGTATATAAACGTAGTACAAATGAATGGCGAATCGTTCGAGCGTAGGTAAGTGCCGAAAATGGGAAATCTACTGAAATAAGCGGCTGACAAGGCCAGATTGTTAGGGTCCGACACGTGCTAACGAGCAACTCGCAAACGACGAAGATATTCGGCTGCTCGCGCCCTGCTCTAGCTGTAAACATCTGTGGAAAGTGGTTAAAGAACTTTGAAACTATAAGTAGCTGACAAGGTGTTGGACGTCCACACTTCATTATACACCGTGGAGGTTGAAGGCTTCCCACAACGCAAAGCAGGGTAGGCGGTATTCTATGGTACGGGGCCGTGCTAAAGTGCAGTAATACCGAATTTTTTACGTGAAAGCTCTTAAAGCTTTTTTTTTTAAAAAAACTTTATTAATATTCTGCATGTTTATTGTTCATGTCATTTCTCAATGTAGTCACGCTCGTGATGAACACATTTTCCCCGATGAGAGACCAGTTTGTTGATACTGTCTCCGTAGAACGTTTGACTTCGTTGACGCAGCCCCAACCTCACCTCTGTTTGAACCACTTTATCACTATCAAAGTGAGTCCTCGAAGGTATCCTTTAAGTTTTGGAAACAGATGAAAGTCGGATGGGCCAAGTTGGGACTGTATGGAGGACAATCGAAGACAGTGAACCCATGGCGTCGGATTTTTGCAACGCTGTTGTCATGCTGAAGTAGAGGGTGCTCCATGTCTGGACGAACATTTCTGCGGTTGAAAACTCGGTTACAGCACGCAGTTTCTCACACACCGACATAGTTATATTACACACTGCCATGTTACATACTACAGTTCGGAGCCCTCTAGCGGTAGAGAATTGCAGCTTATGTCAGCGAAGCGGGAACGTCGACTGAGTAATACGCATGACGTGTACTACCTCAGCCAGCACTGAGCACGGAATAAAAAATTCGGAGGCAGTACTTTTCAGCACGCCCTCGTAGATCTGACGACAGAGTAGAATACTTGTGAAGACCCAAGTATGTTGAAGCACACGGTTCAGTTCACATTGTTGAACACAGGGCTCTGCAATAGACTACCACAACATTTTCCCACATTCGCCCAATGACATCTTCAGTTTCGATTCTAGTGGGTATCAGATCATCGGGACTGGACCGTGGATCTATGTAAACATGTTGCCTGCTCAAATGAATCACGCTCTTGTTACACCAAGGCGATGATCATGTCCGGATACGTCGTCATTCAGGGGAGTGGCTGCTCGAAGCGTGCATTGCGTCACAGATGCAGGGTTGTGGAGGGACGTTCATCTAGGCTTCCGAGGTACCTTTTGGAGTAATCGGTAGAAGTATGACATTTCTGGACTACGTGAACATTGTTGTGGACCTCCCTCCTGCATCGCTTCATGCTCAGTGTCTTCCCCAATGGCGATGGCATCTTTCAGCAGAATAACTGTCCATGTCATAAGGTCAGACTAGTTCTACAGGCGTTTGAGGAGCATGCTGGTGGAAATCACGTTGATATTTGGGCCACCAAATTCGTCTGATCTGAAGCCGATGGCACGAATCTGGGACGCATGTGGGTGCCACAATAGCACCCACAATCCGTCTCGTAATTAATGGGAATTGCATGATCTGAACGTAGATACGTGGTACCACATACCTTGGGAAACCTATCAAGGACTTGCCGAAACCATGCCATGCGGGATCACTGCTGTATTGCGATATAAAGGTCGACCAGTGCGCCATTAAGCAGGTACACATTAGTGTAAACTGATGCTGTTGTATTTTTTCCGTTATTACTAAGACGCTATGATGGATGTCATGTTAAACAGTGTTTGCGGAATACCCTTCTGGTACTTTAAACATAAAATTACCAGCTAATGCCTCTATAATTTACTGACGCATCATTCGGAGAGAAGGAATTCATGTGTCATTGGCCCATGACATACATATTTCATGCAAACGTATTACAGGGCTCCTGTGACGAGACTGTGAGAGACATCGTAGGGGGACACTTGTTTTTTCCAGTATTTTTCAGGTATCACTTACAACCATAGCTGCTGCCATTGTAGAGTTAATGTCGTAGCTGGACAATTAGAAGTCTACGAACATCACTGAGCAAGGAGATTAACCACAGAAATTGCGCCGCAAGTTCCAGCTTCTTTTCTCAACAGGAGGCAGGTCAAGAGTTAGCACCGGTCAGTGGAGTTGATAGTAAATTCAAATGGTACGGAATGAGTGGATGGAAATCCCGAGCTGTGGGTTCTACCACTAAATTGGAAACACTTTTGTTTCTTCATGTGGACTGACTCCTTTCCTTCTCGAAGTAGGAAAGTTATGTTTTACGCGCGTCTGACGTAATGGGTGTATGTTTACAGTATCTTCATTTATCACTTATCTTAGTGCAGCTAAGCATTGATTATGAGGCAGACGACAGGAATAATATATTTGTTTCGAAGTATTTGTTGAATACTATGGCGCAGGATACGAATTGTATGTTTACTACATTGACATGGTATGAGGTGATGTATTGCTCTTTCGCGCTCTAATATTCAAGCTCCTGTCCTCAGTGGGAGGGCAGTGTAATTGAGGAAGGGTCTTTCAATATTTGATGATCTGTAGGCCACTTTGCAAGGTTTAATTGTCGGTGCAATATGGTGATCTGTACAACATACTATCATATTGTTCTATTCATATACAAGACATCCTTTGTGCTGGGACATAGGATCGTTTACAAACTAATTTGAACAAGATGGAGGCAAGGTATGTACAGAAAGTTCCAAGAAAACAAGTGTTCAAAGAAAAGTTGAAGCAGCCCATCCATCTCTGGTGGGGATGCCGTCACTCATCCGCCACTGTGGCATTAGGACATCTCCAGACCTGTAGCTGTAGGATACTGAAAATTCCAGCCTTTTTTTCTCTTCTGTAAGACAGTGCTTCGAATTCTGTTTGTATAATTGTTCTTAGTCCTCCCCCCCCCCCCCCTCCCTGTCTGTGCTTAGAGAGTGCCTTCTTTCCAAACAACAAGAATGCTTTTATGATTAATGGTGCTTTCGTGAGCATGCATAGGCTTTTAACGATGAGAACGTTTAATGTTTTTAACGTTTCTGAGACATATATTGATAGAAGGATGAACATTTCACATGATGCATCACCCATGCTGGGTATGAATACACGGCTGGACACAGCTGACATGTTCCATTAGGATTGCTAGGAACAAAGCAGCATGTGCTATTCTGTGATGTCAGTATCTGCAGGTATCTTGTCAGCAATGGTAAACACATGTGCTGCCCAGAGGCGTCTCGCATATGGGGTGGGTGTGAGCGCGCCTTGGAGTTCTGTGATATCAGTGTAATACTCGAAGAACTGTAACTGTATACCCGAAAATAGGCCGAACTTTGACCTGCTCGCTGTAGGCAGCAGCAGCGTGAGAGTGATGGCTCACGCTGGCCTGTGTCTGGCGGTTGCTCACAGTGGAGTTGACGCATGCGCACCCTTGAAGCATCTGTGCTCTGCAAATAGGTCTTCGCTCCCGTCCGGTTGCGTCAGCAATGGTGCCTAGGTGATCACGTATTTTGAGAGGAATTTCTCAAGTGTAAAGTATGACAGGGAGGTCGCCACGTCATGCCTGAGAGACCTGAACGGGCAACTGTGTGTGGCTTCGCAGGTGATGGCAGCGTCATTTGCTGGGGCTGCGGGAGCTTCCTGACTTCTGGGAGCCTGTGCAGTAGCCTCTTGTGCAGTCCAGTGGACAGGGGATGGCTTGCGGTGCCTGCATACATTGTTTGCGTGACTGTTGCATTATTTTGTGAGCAAGTCTGCAGACAGTGCTATGCATTATGAGGACAATTTACAAGCTTATTTCGTATCTGCACATCAGAGTACTGCATTATTCACAGGGAGCAGCAGGCAGTGTCTGTGCACGTTGTTTGTGTGTCTTTTGCATTATTTTGTGAGCAGGTCTGTAGGCTGTGCTATGTATTATTTGGACAGTTGAAAAGTTGATTTCATGTCTATACATCAGTGTACTGCATTATTTAGGAGGAGTCTGTGTGGTGTGTACTGAAATTATTTTGGTAATTTAGCAGTTGTTTGTGTGTCAGTAATGCATTATTTAGGAGTAGTTTACAGGTCTGTAGGGTGTGTGGTGTGACCCCAAGAATATCAGAGCATGTGTTTTGTATCAGTGTGATAAATATAGTAACTCAAATCCATCCCTAAATAAATTGTCCCAAAATAAATAAAGTACACTCGTTCCTCTCTCCAGCAGCCCAGCGCAAGCTGAGTCATTTCCCCCTCCAGACAGCCATCTTGGGTTACGTCATGGAATGGACGACAGCACCGTCTGGTGGTGGTACTTTGTACTAGGTCAGTTGGACTCCGGACCCCATGGCGACACACATTTTCCCTCGATTTTCCCTCGCCATCATTGATTAAGTCACAGAACAGACAACAGTGCCCTCTGGTGGTAGTACTGTGTACTAGGTCAGTCGTATCACAGACCCCATGGCGACCACACTGTTTACCACAATTTCCCACCCCCCCACCCCAGACCACCATCTTGGATTACGTCACAGAACGGTCAACAGTGCCCTCCGGTGGCAGTATTATTTACTAGGTCAGTTGGACTCCAGACCCCATGGTGACTACACTTGATGGTGGTACTGCCTCTATTTGTTTAAATAAATAGTGCATGCAAAATAAAGACTTATGCCCAGCATAGGTCAAGTCCTCTTCCTGCCATTTCCTAGGATGAGGTGATGGTCAGATGACTTAAGTTAGTGGAGGTAGCCCAACTGCCCTTTCTTTCTTGCCATTTTCTTAGATTAGTAGAGATGTGTTGCATTGTCCTGATGGAATTTGAACTTCCCGCCATTTTCTGGGGGGAGGGGGGTTAGTTTAGTGGTGGTAGCCCAATTGACCTATCTTCCCGCCTAAGGCCGCCATCTTGGGTAACGTCATCAGTTGACGTCACGGCCGCTATCTTGGATGACGTCATCGCCACCATCTTGGATTTGAGGTGTAACCGCCTTACCTCACCACTCACGTGATTATCAGATGGTATTGATATCTCATGTGGACACACAAACATTCAGGAATGAAGTCTCCTTAACACTCTTAATTTGTAATTTCACCAACCATTAAATCAGTGGAATTATGTTGACAAACAAGTGGCATTACTAGACACCAGGTGTTCCAGCTACATTCTGCTACCAATTACCTGAAATAATCGTATGCTCTTGTAGAGGTAAGACACATTTTGTAAGAATGACTGAAATTTTTATCTACATGGTTTTTCTTTTGCAAGGCCTTTATCACATGAGGCAACAATTTGGTTGCTGCAGAAGCTTTATTTTCTTACTTTATTGCATATTCACTTCGCACAGTGTATTCAGCTTTCTCTTGATTTGATCAATATTGTCATGGGGTGATATATCTGGATCGAGGGGAACACCTTTTGGTAACACTGGAAATCAAACAGTTGTATAAAATAACAAAATCTATCAATGAGAACTTTGTGAAAGTGCTCTGAACATATTGCGCTGAATTTGACTGATGTGTTATATTTCGTCGTAATGCTTTGTTCACAAACTTTTTCTTGCGCTCTCCTTTGTAGGCATCATAAAAGTTTGAAGCCAGTGATGGTAAAAATCGGAACGGATTGTCCATATTTAACCAAAAGTATCATTTTAGTTAAAGCACTTACCTGTAGAAAGTAACAGCTGACTTTCTACATCTTTTTTAGTACCCGTAGGTAACACAAACAACCATATTTACACAAACATATTTCGATGAATGACGATGCAGTACACACATTAAACTCCAGTGTTTTGATTTTCCTACTATGGCAGAGCGCTTAAGGCGTTGGCGTCATGATTACTGCATTAGGGTACCTCTGTAGATTCGATGACTTTGGACCAATATTCACATGTTTTCGGTCGCTACTAACTTTAGCTTTCAGTAATGTGTGCAGACAGTATCTTCATTGAACATATAAA
The DNA here is from genome assembly GCF_023864275.1 of Schistocerca cancellata. Lineage (NCBI taxonomy): Eukaryota > Metazoa > Arthropoda > Insecta > Orthoptera > Acrididae > Schistocerca > Schistocerca cancellata. The sequence goes on from NC_064631.1 coordinate 405,327,860, forward strand.
CTAGTTTAAACCAATTCAGATTCAGTTACATGTAATATTTCTGTGATCTCTAACTCGGCCAAAGTAGAAGTAGACGCACTGAACACGTCAGCTGCTAACTATGGTTGACTACATTGGCTGTGCCGAAAAAGTTGTCAGCTGCTTCAAGGCCTCTGTACATGAACAAACAGTTCGTCAGATTTTACTTTGTTTGTCAAATATTTGACTGTCTATGGCTCTCCTTGCCGTGTTTGTCTAACATAGAGTATGATTGACAGAAATTTTGATTGATGAAAAATTTGACAGAATGGTGGACGTTGTATTGATGTATAGTAAAAAATGGTTTTATTACGATTTCTCTCCGTGTGTTGTGAGTTTGCACAACTATGGAAGCTATGATAAGGATAAAGACGAAATGGTAATGAGAGTTAACTAAAACGGTGGTGGTGTCATATCTTTCCCAGTCGTATAAAGTATTATGTAAAAGAGGTTAAAGAAGAAAGTCAGTATTCCACGCACAACATACAAGCCGAAGTGCACTAAAGTAATAAAATCTAAGTTCTCCGGATCTCCCACAGGCGATGTAGGCTATATATTCCCACGTTGTGTTATTTTATTGAACTGTCATTAGAGGACCAAATAGAAGAGAGTTAACTTTCACACACTTATGCCTTCTTTCTCAATGTGAGGGCTAAGTAACTATAAATAAAAAATGGCTCTGAGCACTATGGGACTTAACATCTATGGTCATCAGTCCCCTAGAACTTAGAACTACTTAAACCTAACTAACCTAAGGACAACACACAACACCCAGCCATCACGAGGCAGAGAAAATCCCTGACCCCGCCGAACTATAAATAAAGTAATATGAGTTTCACTCTCCATTCGCAGAAATTTTACATAATCATCATATTCCGAGTGTAACATTTCCTTTAACGGGTTTTCATATCGTTTTAAACTGTTTCTTGGACTAGACTCTTGATTTCTTCTTCTGCTTTAAACGATGCGCCAGAATCAATGTTAGTAATGCTTTACCTGCAATTGTAGCCATTCCCACAAGTGACAAAATACAGCATATAGAAAGAGCATTGTTTCAAAATTGATGTTAAATTGATAAAGCATGTTGGTATGTGTGTAGGCTTGTTTTACAAATCCGTGGCTCGATAAGAGCGTGTTTGACAAACAACTTTGATCGTTTACGTTGGCCTTCAGGCCTTTGAAACAAGTCATATACATGGCACACACCACTATCTCCTTCACGTTAAGGTTCGAAACCAACACATACTAGAACAGTCAACCCACCTTCTTCGAAATACCCGCTGTTGACGCGACCGTTAACCTCTTTACGTTTGAGAAGGTGAAATGGTAACAAACAGTCTGAAACCCTGTATTAACAGCTTTTTACTTTTACAAGTGACTGAATTATAGTTGTTTAGTGAATTCGTGTATTTTTTGCATTGCAAGTAATTTGGTCCATTGCGTTTGCAGGAGTAGGATGTCAACATGATATGAAGCATTTAGTTTTCTGACGAAATAACATCTGTTTCTGTCCATAATGTTCCGTTTGTGTATGAAAGAAGCGCGTAGTTTCATGATTTCTGCCGAATCCAGTGGAGATACAGAAATAGTATGAAAATAAGACATATTAGAAAAATTGTTTATAGAGAAAACTCTTGCAGTGAGTTAGATATTAAGTTTCTAATGAGTCAAAGTCTTCTTCATTTATCGAGTTTTTGATCTGATTAGGCCTCCCAAGGTATAAATGTAAGTAAACACTCTCAGGTAGAAGATCATTCGTATTTGCCTGTCAACGATGTCACTACTTAGCTTCAACCTGTAAATTCACTGACTTATTTTCGTGTTTTTTGTGCAACTAAACGGTGCTCAAGATTTCACCACCACAATAAAGAAACATTTGCTAACTGAACAGTATGCCGCAGAAGTCGCTTGCAACTGGTTACCACCACTAGTCAGGCGTTGGTTTCAACATAATATCGTCGTGTGCGATCTGTATCATCACAACCTATCAGCACCGACCGAGACCATTCGAAACAGCTACTCCCCTCAGCCACACCGCGGTACCATGACTCTTCGTACAGTCAACAATCATAAAACTACCTTCCCTGTTTTACAATAATGCTCTTTTGAGCCAGAGTCCGTTGTTGTTGTGGTCTTCTGTCCTGAGACTGGTTTGATGCAGCTCTCCATGCTACTCTATCCTGTGCAAGCTTCTTCATCTCCCAGTACTTACTGCAACCTACATCCTTCTGAATCTGCTTACTGTATTCATCTCTTGGTCTCCCTCTACTATTTTTACCCTCCACGCTACCCTCCAATGCTAAATTGGTGATCCCTCGATGCCTCAGAATATGTCCTACCAACCAATCCCTTCTGCTAGTCAAGTTGTGCCACAAACTCCTCTTCTCCCCAATCCTATTCAATACCTCTTCATTAGTTATGTGATCTACCCATCTAATCTTCAGCATTCTTCTGTAGCACCACATTTCGAAAGCTTCTATTCTCTTCTTGTTCAAACTATTTATCGTCCATGTTTCACTTCCATACATGGCTACACTCCATACAAATACTTTCAGAAACGACTTCCTGACACCTAAATCTATATTCGATGTTAACAAATTTCTCTTCTTGAGAAACGCTTTCCTTGCCATTGCCAGTCTACATTTTATATCCTCTCTACTTCGACCATCATCGGTTATTTTACTCCCTAAATAGCAAAACTCCTTTACTACTTTAAGTGTCTCATTTCCTAATCTAATTCCCTCAGCATCACCCGACTTAATTTGACTACATTCCATTATCCTCGTTTTGCTTTTGTTGATGTTCATCTTATATCCTCCTTTCAAGACACTGTCCATTCCGTTCAACTGCTCTTCCAAGTCCTTTGCTGTCTCTGACAGAATTACAATGTCATCGGCGAACCTCAAAGTTTTTACTTCTTCTCCATGAATTTTAATACCTACTCCGAATTTTTCTTTTGTTTGCTTTACTGCTTGCTCAATATACAGATTGAATAACATCGGGGAGAGGCTACAACCCTGTCTCACTCCTTTCCCAACCACTGCTTCCCTTTCATGCCCCTCGACTCTTATAACTGCCATCTGGTTTCTGTACAAATTGTAAATAGCCTTTCGCTCCCTGTATTTTACCCCTGCCACCTTCAGAATTTGAAAGAGAGTATTCCAGTCAACATTGTCAAAAGCTTTCTCTAAGTCTACAAATGCTAGAAACGTAGGTTTGCCTTTTCTTAATCTTTCTTCCAAGATAAGTCGTAAGGTCAGTATTGCCTCACGTGTTCCAACATTTCTACGGAATCCAAACTGATCTTCCCCGAGGTCAGCTTCTACCAGTTTTTCCATTCGTCTGTAAAGAATTCGCGTTAGTATTTTGCAGCTGTGACTTATTAAACTGATAGTTCGGTAACTTTCACATCTGTCAACACCTGCTTTCTTTGGGATTGGAATTATTATATTCTTCTTAAAGTCTGAGGGTATTTCACCTGTCTCATACATCGTGCTCACCAGATGGTAGAGTTTTGTCATGACTGGCTCTCCTGAGGCCATCAGTAGTTCTAATGGAATGTTGTCTACTCCCGGGGCCTTGTTTTGACTCAGGTCTTTCAGTGCTCTGTCAAACTCTTCACGCAGTATCTTATCTCCCATTTCATCTTCATCTACATCCTCTTCCATTTCCATAATATTGTCCTCAAGTACATCGCCCTTGTATAGACCCTCTATATACTCCTTCCACCTTTCTGCTTTCCCTCCTTTGCTTAGAACTGGGTTTCCATCTGAGCTCTTTTCTCCAAAGGTCTCCTTAATTTTCCTGTAGGCAGTATCTATCTTACCCCCTAGTGAGATAAGCCTCTACATCCTTACATTTGTCCTCTAGCCATCCCTGCTTAGCCATTTTGCACTTCCTGTCGATCTCATTTTTGAGACGTTTGTATTCCTTTTTGCCTGCTTCATTTACTGCGTTTTTATATTTTCTCCTTTCATCAAATAAATTCAATATTTCTTCTGTTACCCAAGGATTTCTACTAGCCCTCGTCTATTTACCTACTTGATCGTCTGCTGCCTTCACTACTTCATCCCTCAAAGCTACCTATTCTTCTTCTACTGTATTTCTTTCCCCCATTCCTGTCAATTGTTCCCTTATACTCTCCCTGAAACTCTGTACAACCTCTGGTTTAGTCGATTTATCCAGGTCCCATCTCCTTAAATTCCCACTTTTTGCAATTTCTTCAGTTTTGATCTACAGTTCATAACCAATAGAATGCACCTGGAAATGTCTTACAATTTAAAACCTGGTTCCTAAATCTCTGTCTTACCATTATATAATCTATCTGATACCTTCTAGTATCTCCAGGATTCTTCCACGTATACAACCTTCTTTTATGATTCTTGAACCTAGTGTTAGCTATGATTAAGTTATGCTCTGTGCAAAATTCTACCAGACGGCTTCCTCTTTCATTTCTTACCCCCAATCCATATTCACCTACCATGTTTCCTTCTCTCCCTTTTCCTACTCTCGAATTCCAGTCACCCATGACTATTAAATTTTTTCGTCTCCCTTCACTACCTGAATAACTTCTTTTATCTCATCATACATTTCATCAATTTCTTCATCATCTGCAGAGCTAGTTGGCGTATAAACTTGTACTACTGTAGTAGGCATGGGCTTCGTGTGTATCTTGGCCACAATAATGCGTTCACTGTGCTGTTTGTAGTAGCTCACCCGCACTCCTTTTACATTATTAAACCTACTCCTGCATTCCTCCTATTTGATTTTGTATTTATAACCCTGTATTCACCTGACCAAAAGTCTTGTTCCTCCTGCCAGCGAACTTCACTAATTCCCACTATATCTAACTTTAACCTATCCATTTCCTTTTTAAATTTTCTAACTTACCTGCCCGATTAAGGGATCTGACATTCCACGTTCCGATCCGTAGAACGCCAGTTTTCTTTCTCGTGATAACGACGTCCTCTTGAGCCAGAGCCCAGTGCCTGCGATTTTCTTTTGCAGAATTCAGGAGCTTATAGAATAGCATCCTTTCTGCTAGAGTGTTGCGTACATTTAAAATCCAATATATACATAATACTATCGCGTGTATTTTCTTACCACACATATTATTTGATGCAACATTCCAAAGTTTTAGTGTTGTGCTTAAAAAAAAAAAAAAAACATCCCTTTTCTCGGCCCGAGAACTCACTTAGTAAAGTGTGCGTTTTGGCTGCAGTTCAACTGAAATTCGAGCCAAAGTGCGACTCGGCAGCAGCCGCATTTACGAAGAATCATCAGAGATGAAATTCGCAATGAGTACTGAAGAAATTCTAGCACTGCAGATCGAAGACGAAACTCTTACTTTACTTATATCACAGAAATCTGAGCTGTCGCACTACGCACTAACTCGCGCAGTCAGTAAGTGATGAGTGCACGCCAGAAAAGAATCTATCACTGAGCGAGTGTTGTAATCATATCTGTATGAGACAACAAGAGAATCGCCGCTCGTGTAGCGGAAAGCTCAGAAAGATAGCTTGTATCATTTGCTTTCTTCCGCGCAGTGTGACGATGTCAGCGAGTTTTCGTTTAATCCGCTAGGTGGAACTAGCGCCCTCTGCGGAATGGGTGCGTTTCGGCGATGTGGTTCAGTTGCTGGCCACCGATTTTCCAGTGGCGCTGTCGACGCTGATCACTGAAAGGCAGGTGGACCGCGCGCAACAGTTGGTCACAGGAAGCCCGCTCGTCTGTTCGAAGCTGACGACTCCACCATGCTTTCGAAATACCTTCCGCATTCGCAGGTAAGTTGTTCAGGTATAAATTTCTTCCTACTGCAGAAGACAACAGGTAAATGCAGCTTCTAATGTCGCTACTTGTTACTTAAATATTTTGTGCGTGCGCCATTCTACAATAATTGTTGAATGTCCAAACCATTATTGCATTTCGAAAATGTCATGTATCACGGATACTGTATGAGTTAATCGTTGAACTATATTAGACAGTTGAATTATATTTTGTAATTGCCTTTGACGTTTTAGATTCGGCAGTGAAACAGTAAAGAACAGTAATTTCACTGAATGCAAGTTTCGTTGGCCGAAATAGGGATCATTCGAAGTTAGGTTTCTCCCATTTAGATACTAGTGCGTTGACAGCATTCACTTGGAATCTTAATATCTGATGGTATAGAAACAGAAATAGGATACGGTACATTTTACAGCTACTTTATTGGGGAACTTACTCTTAACCACCACAACTTCGAAAAAGTTCTAGCAGTTACCGTGGGAAGGTCAGTAACACTGTTTTTGCACTGTTGCTCTGATCACATGGGATTTAGAGTTATCTTAAAGCGTCAAAACTTTTTGTCGATGGTTCTAGCTCGTTAAAGTACAGTTTTTTATTCATTCTATGGCCGACAGTCCAGTATTTCTCATATTTCATCGTACCACAAATTGTTGAGAACCAATAGCAAATTATATCTATGGCACTCACCGGTAACGATTTTTTTCCTTCGGTGATGTGTGCCTTTCGTTATTAAACCATAATGGATTGAAGGCGTCGGCAAGAGAAAATGTTACCAGCAGATGATATTAGTTGTCTTTCCGAACGCGCGGAGTTCTCGCAACAAGTAGTTTTCGAGGTACAGCTAGAAAGAACAGTTACAGGAAGTATCCAAGGTAATAAAACAAAACTTTGCCAGGATTCAGTCACACCATATACATCTACTGATTGCCCATCAAGTTTCTAACTTTGTTAGGAATCAAGATATTAATTTTTTAATGAAAGTATTAAAATTTTATGTAATTTAAAACGAATTTATCATCAAATTTTGAGATCCACATAAACATAATACCGCTGTCAAATAGAGGTAATAATTTTGTATCTACATTTGCAATAGTTTCTGATAACATGGGAAACATTTGCAAAAACAAGTAGTTTTTAATAACTCGCACTTGAAACTTGGAGTAAAGGAAAGCTCACTATCGAATGAAGAGACAGTCTAAAACTGTAGAACCTTGTAATCATTATCTTCTTGATGATCAACCAGATGCAGTCTGTTTCTCCGTCTGTGAGATCTCGCAGCTTGTGTTGTATTTTGGACATAATTTCTGCCTTGGAGAGTCGCTGTCTACCGAGTTCTTGTAGGACTGCTTCTATGTTATGGCCAGACTTGATACCAAATTGCTTCAGGACTTTACTCTGCCTGCATTTTCATTATTGAAGGTGATCACAGTATAATTGACCCCAGTCTTCAGTGTTTTGAAGCCTACAAATATATCTTTCGGCACCCTCTGTTGTTGAAGGGCTCTTTACATTTTGAGTGTTTCCTGTGAGGCATTTCTTCAGAAGATCTGGATGTTCTATAACTCTCTGTACTGGCTTTATTACTGCTCCAACAGCTTCAGGGTTGGTGTTTCTATGGGTATTCCGGTTCCTGTTGCCTCAGCTTTGCGGTATTGACACCAGTCAGTTGAACACAAGTTGTATGATAGTGGCTTCCCGTCCCTTGACATCTTGTGGGAAAACGTTGCCCTGCTGCTTTTCTCACTTCTTCTAGGTTGTTTGTGTTCTTTCTATGGGTTTGGCTGCGGTATTTACTTAGCTGATTGATTGTTTTGTCAGTCAAACGCCCTCTAATACTCTTGACATCTTCAATGTTTTGCTAGAAAAATTCTGCCTGGTTTTACACAGTCGGGTCCTCATTCGTTTCTGCACATGGCAGACACTTAACTTTTGCGGTGTTAGGTCATCGTAGGGCCTACTGCCAATTACAGATTTGAATGAACTGGAATCACCATCACCAGTGAGTTTAGCATACCGAACCCCACGTTGTTCTTGTGAGTGCCGAAAGATCTTCACAGCTGAGGAAGAAGTTTTAGTGCCACCATTTGTGCCGTGATCCGTCAAACGCAATGCAAATGTCGTTGTTACCGCCGTTTTCTTCCACTTCTTCCACAGTTGCAGCTTCATTGGTTCGTCTGCCATTACTTTTACTGTTTCCCCTAAAACATCTCTGTAGTAGAGACCATGACAGATTCGTAGGAGCACACAGTTTTTCCAGTCTCAGGGCCTTTACTGATGCATATCAGCCCTTAGAAATACGATGTTCGGCTCAGAAAGGTTATTGTTTTTACATTTTTCATATGTCCAAAATTCTTTGTTACCCTCATGACTCAAACAGGAGACTTCCAAACTAATAACTAAACCATTTCATTTAGAATTACTGTCAGCAAGTATCTCCAGTCACAGAAATTATAGCATATAATTTGATTAAACATTGTTTTTAGCGTACTTAAACCTTTAATTAAACTGATATTATTGCAAATGGTTTCATCGTACACAAGCTTCATCAAGGAGGCACTTGATGGCGAAAAGATTGTTCAGTGCGGCTTGCCCTAACCTCATTCTGTGGATGTAAACTTCTAACAGGACATGTTCTGTAGAATATACATTCATGCTCATAAATTAAGGATAATTGCAGAATGTGGTGCCACACAACGTGGCACTACACAGAACTGGCACTAATCGCATAGCCACATAGGGAATGCACACGACACAGATCTGTAAGTCCACAGTATTGGTGATAAGTTGAGAAAACCGTCCCGAAACACATGTGCTACAAAACGTCACTGTTTCCTGCGCATGTACCCCGACATCAGTATAGGATATGATCACCATGCACACGTACACATGCCGCACAACGGGTTAGCATACTCTGGATCAGATGGTCGAGCAGCTGCTGGGGTATAGCCTCCCATTCTTGCACCAATGCATGTCGGAGCTCCTGAACTGTCGTAGGGGTTTGAAGACGTGCAGCGATATGTCGACTGAGAACATCCCAGAGGTGCTCGATGGGGTTAGGTTTGGAGAACAGGCAGGCTACTCCATTCGCCTGATATCTTCTGTTTCAAGGTGCTTCTCAACGATGGCAGCTCGGTGGGGCCGTGAGTTTTCATCCATCAGGAGGAAGGTGGGACCCACTGCACCCCTGAAAAGGCGGAAACACTGGTGCAAAATGATATCCTTATACACATGACCTGTTACAGTTCCTCTGTCAAAGACATGCAGGGGTGTAAGTGCACCAATCATAATTCCACCCCACACCATCAAACCACGACCTCCATACAGGTCCCTTTCAAGGACATTAAAGGGTTGGCATCTGGTTCCTGGTTCACGCCAGATGAAAACTCGGCGACAATCACTGTTCAGACTATACCTGGACTCGTCTGCAAACATAATCTGGGACCATTGTTCCAATGACCATGTACTGTGTTCTTGACACCAGGCTCTACTGGCTCTCCTGTGACCAGGGGTCTTTGGAATACACCTTGCAGATCTCCGGGAGAATAAACCATGTCTGTTCAGTCGTCTGTAGACTGTGTGTCTGGGGACAACTGTTCCAGTAGCTGCGGTAAGGTCCCGCAGTACTCTGTGGCCGTCTGCGGGCGCTTATGGTGAGATATCGGTCTTCTTATGGTGTTGTACACTGTGGACGTCCCGTACTATAGCTCCTGGACACGTTTCCTGTCTGCTGGAATCGTTGCCATAATCTTGAGATCACACTTTGAGGCACATGGAGGGCCCGTGCTACGACCTGCTGTGTTTGACCAGCCTCCAGTCGCCCTAGTATTCTACCTCACATAACGTCATCAGTATGTGTTGTTTGAGCCATTTTCAACACACAGTCACCATTAGCACGTCTGAAAACGTCTGCACACCTACTCGCTGCACCGTACTCTGACATGCACCAACACACCTCTACATATGTGGACTGCTGCCAGCGCCACCGTGCGACGACCGCAGGTCAAATGCACCGCATGGTCATACCCTGAGGTGATCTAAACCTGCAAACCGCCCACCAGAGCATTGTTTCACCAGGTATCAGCATTATCCTTAATTTATGAGCATGAGTGTATTTTCATTATTTCTTCTCTTCTTAGATATTCCCTTTGGAGGAGTCAGAGAAAAACACAACTCAATGAGAAAAAGTCCAAATATATGCAATGAAACATGTAATGCGCCTTACGAAACATAGATGATACCATGCATCATACCACAAACTGGAAATTATATTACAGCAACCAATATAGCCAACCTATGCAGCTGGATGTTTACTAAAAGTCAACATAAATCACCACCTTCTAGAGTTCCCGTGATATTTTATAACTGAACGAGGTCTCATGGAACCTGGGAAATTGTTTGTGCAGTAAATTATTTCAAAATAAATTAAAAGTACTTACAGTCATATAAAATCAACGAAATAATCAAAATAAAGAGAAAACACCAAAAAATAGATTTCCATAAAAAATACGAGGTGGCATTTTTTCTCTGCACCACTTTTTGTACTCCTTATAACCAAACATATAACATGCAGTAACACAATATATGATCTATTGAATTGGCGCTTTGTCCAGCATACCCCTTCAATTGTTATTTTATATAAAGATTTCGTCATATGCTTTTTCTCTTAAGGGAAAAAAAAAAACAGAATTTATCGTTCCTGAGAGCTTAAAGAAACACATTTCTAGACGAGGCTAGATTGGTTGCTCAGCCATTTTATCATGAACTCTACCATGTTGGAAACTTAGGCATCCAAATTGTCCACTATTGCAAACTCTTGAAGAGGTAGAAAACTGGGCTAATGAGCCACAGAACACTCCACCTTCAAGGATCTTAGTCATGTTGTTGACCGAAATTGATAGATCATCGGCATACCGTCCATTCATTTACAGCATTGCTGTTGTTGTTGTGGTCTTACATCCAAAGACTGGTTTGGGTCAGCTCTCTATGCTACTCTATTCTGTCTTCAATTGAATGTGTTTCAATTCACGTTACGTGGTCGTTTCTCTATGCTTTATTTTGTATCTGTTGTGTTGTGCAATAGGCACTGTTTCTTATTTAGCTTTCAGATATCATCTGTATTACAAAATGTGAGTCTGGTGTGTATATATTTGTATCCAACTTTATCGATTATTTGTTTCAACTCACGTCACAGTTTCTCTACATATTACCTGTCCGTACCTATTGAGTCTATCAAGTTTCCGTCTTCCAAATGAGATAATCTCCTTATTCATTTCATTTTACTGAACGTGTAGATGTTTCTTTTGGTTTTCTGGCCCCTTGTACCTTGGTGCCCTTTGTTGCTAGAGCTGCATCATGATCACTGAGCCCAGGGTAACACGTGAAACCTGCAACGACCACCATAGGAAGATAATGTCACAAGACCTGTTCCAAAACACTAAGAAATTTTGATGATACAATATCGATGCCCAGTGGACATAATAGGGACCAAAATAGAAAATAGCAAAATAAAAGCTGAAATATTGAATTCTGTCTTCAAATATTCCTTCACAAAGGAAAACAATCAAGTAATTTTGCCATCATTCAACTTCCATACCACTGCAAAATGGGTGACATAATAAGCAGTTCCGTTCAGGTGAAAAGTAACTTAAATTGCTAAAACTCAGTAACTCTCCAAGGCCAGATGCATTACTCATCAAGCTCTATTCAGAATTTGCAAGTGAATTAGAATCGCTGTTGATCATAATTTACCCCAGATCCATTTAGTAGAGATAATGTTTCTAGAGGCTGACAAAGAGGACAGGTCGCAGGCAGCTGTATAAACGAAATAAGACTGCTGCACATATTACCGCCCTACATCAATCCCATCTATTTGTAGCACTTGACGATCTACTTGTAGCAAAATAAATTCTCCATGGAAATCATTATGGTTTCAGAAACTCAAATCGAGCTCTTGATATGCACTGCGACATGAATAGACGAAACCAAAATGACTTCAGTCAAGCTATTGATTCAGCACCAGACCTACTTCTCCGAAGAAAATATATTCCTGTTGGGTTTCTAACAGGTTCGCGAATGGATCGAAAATTTGCTGATAAGCAGCACACGGTATGTTGTCCTAAATGGATGGTCAGCTACAGACACTGTAGTACGAGTAGCATCTAGCATACCCGAGGCTAGTGTCCTGTGACCCTTGCTGTTCGTGTTAAACAACGTAAAGTATTACTTCCAGCCTCACGTTCTTCGGAGATGCTGATTTTTGTGAGGAAATTGTATTATATAAAAATTGCAGTAACATCCTGTTCTAGCTGTAAGTGCGCAGAAATGTGTAGTAATTCACTGATCGAAACGTAAAAGTATTGTGTACTTCGACTATAGGGTTTATGAGTCACATGTTGTTGTGGTCTTCAGCCCTGAGACTGGTTTGATGCAGCTCTCCATGCTACTCTATCCTGTGCAAGCTTCTTCATCTCCCAGTACCTACTGCAGCCTACATCCTTCTGAATCTGGTTAGCGTATTCATCTCTTGGTCTCCCTCTACGATTTTTACCCTCCACGCTGCCCTCCAATACTAAATTGGTGATCCCTCGATGTCTCCGAACATGTCCTACCAACCAATCCCTTCTTCTAGTCAAGTTGTGCCACAAGCTCCTCTTCTCCCCAATTCTATTCAAAACCTTCTCATTAGTTACGTGATCTATCCATCTTATCTTCAGCATTCTTCTGTAGCGCCACATTTCGAAAGCTTATATTCTCTTCTTGTCTAAGCTATTTATCGTCTACGTTTCACTTCCATACATGGCTACACTCCATACCAATACTTTCAGAAACGACTTCCTGACATTTAAATCTATACTCGATGTTAACAAATTTTTCTTCTTCAGAACCGCTTTCCTTGCCATTGCCAGTCTACATTTTATATCCTCTCTACTTCGACCATCATCAGTTATTTTGCTCCCCAAATAGCAAAACTCGTTTACTACTGTAAGTATCTCATTTCCTAATCTAATTCCCTCAGCATCACCCGACTTGTAGTCATGTAATACAAATATGTTGGATTAACGGCTTGTAAAGATATAAAGTGAGCGATGACGTAAGATTAGTTGTATATAAAGCAAATTGGAGACTACGATTAATTGATAGGATATTGGGAAATTCAGTTTGTCTACAAAAGAGGTTGCATAAAAATACTTGTGCTGCCGTCAAATGATATTACTTTAGTGTGTGGAATGCATATCAAGTCAAACTGACAGCAATTTCCCTAAATCGCTCCACGCAAATGCCGAGATGACTCGTTTGAAAGGGCATGGCCGATTTTCTTCCCCATCTCTGACACAATCCGACCTTCAGCTCCATCTCTAATGACCTCAATGTCAATGGGACATTAAACCCAATCTTCCTTCCTTCGACCTGACAGAAGACATCAAGTGAACACAAAGAAGTGTGGGATGTGTGTTCGCAGGATTCTTTTCCGAAGAAGTGTGAATGAAATGTTGAAAAAAACCTGCTTCGAACCTTTGATGAACCCGCATTCAGAACATAAATTAAGAATATTTTTCAACCCTCGCAGTATCTACTCTGCAGAATCATACAGGTAAAATAAGGGGTCGTTTTTCCCACATTTCATATGTAAATGGAACGGAAAGAAAGCTTAGTATATGGTACAACAGATAGTACCACCTGCCACACACTTCACAGTGTTTATAGAACACACATTGTCAATCAAAAGTATGGAGACACCTGTATGTAATGCGGAATTGACCACTAGACGTCATGAAAGGTAGGCCGGATATTGTGCTGTCATATTTGACATTGACAGCATAAACTCCCACTTCGTTTTATACTGGAGAGCCTGCCTCTCAGGACATCTAATGATAAATGGATTCGAAGTGGCCACGCCACCAAGCACCAACTACTGAGGTTGGTGGACCAAGCAGTGTGCACTCTGGAGTACCTAGGGGTGTTACTACTCGACTCCAAGACCTTTGACTCTGTGTGGCACGATGGCCTCAGGTACACACTATTTATGCACGGGGTGCCGATTTCGCACGGAACTACTCCTGTCCTACCTCTTTGGGATGCTCTACGTAGAGCTGGTCAGATCATTGCTGGAGTATGCAGCCGTAGTGTGATAAAGCGCCGCAGCCAGCCGTTAGGAAACTTGCAGAGGGTGCAAAACCGGGCGCCAAAGCTCTCCTCGCGCCTTCCACGAGATTACTCAACACAGCTACTTTACGAAGACACAGACATCCTTCTGCTGCAGGGCAGATTCCAGCAGACTGCCTGATCGTTCTACACTAAGATGGAGCACTCCCATTATATGCTCATTGAGAATCTTGCCCATCCGGTACATCGCAAGCCGACAACAAGTTGGCCAGACCTGCTGAGGGAGTAGCATCTATTCAGTAGCCTAGGGAGGACAACTTCGCATACACCAGCGGCCAATTCTGCCAGCAAGGCCCTAACGTCTGCACTCCATAGAGCAACTTCAGGAACAGCATTCAAATGCTTTGCTTAACCTGCTCATCGCCAAGCCAGACAGAAGGCTTGCCAGTACCAACGATTGCATTTGTAGCAGAGTGCAGTATCAGTAGAATGGGTCGGTCAGGAGAGAACAGTAATTTCGTACATGGACTACTCGTTGGATGTCACCTGAGTGACAAATTCATTAGTGACATTTCACCCCTTCCAAAGCTGCCTAAATCGACTCTTGGTGATATGACTGTGATATGGAAATGCGAAGGAACAAATTCAGGTAGCACAATCACAAGGCTCGCACAGGATAGAGTAGCTGCATCAAACCAGTCTTCGGACTGAAGACCACAACAAGAAGCGAGCAGCGCCTCGTAAGGCACACATTCTTGTAGTCATTACTTGGTGGGGTGTAATGAGCGACGCCAAATGGAGAGGGGATAATGAGAAACGAGAGATCTGTAGCGATGAACCAAACAATACACTCTGGAAATCCGATGGAAGCATTTGTGTTGAGCGAATGTCTTAAGACGATACCTGCCATCACGTGTAGTGGCAACACTGGAATGTGTTGATGAACATCTTTGTGAGTTTTGAACAAAGGGCGCTTCTGCCATTGTTTGACTGTAGGTTGCACTGTGTAGTCAATGAATATGAATCTCATCACTTCCGAATGTGCCTAACCGTGAACATGTGTACATTCCCCTAATCCTTTAGGTTACGTCTATTGTATAAATTATGGTCTGTGAATTCAGGTTATGGGTACAGGTGTCAAATTTTGTGTAACAAATTGAAAGCAGTTACCGGGTCTACGAGAGAACTGCCTTGTGCCAAGCTCCCTACAGGTGCCTACTAAAATAACAATTAATTGTATTCCTGTTGGTTTATTGTATTAATAATGATTAATGACATAATAAATTTACACTATAGGTAGTTCAGTCGATGATCATTACCCTCAAGTTACTACCAAATCTAAGTCCTGTCATTTGTTATATTTAAATTAAATGATGGGAAAATTCATTTAATTCAGTTCTCTGATCTGAATTAGTAATGTTGGGACGCTTATGATTTCTTATTACCTGACCTTTCTGTTCTAGCGTTTTCCGCTGCACGATCGGTTTTCTGAAATCCGGGCCTGATTTTGTTGTACCATTGCCCTACATAAGACATCAGGCCTCATTTGTAAGAATAAAAAACAAATAGCAGCCCCCTTCAAATTCAATCACTTACCATACTGGTTTTCCATGACTGTGTTGTAATGAAGGTTATATTATTAATGCGGTACATACATTTAATCATTTCTTGTAGTAAATTCATGGACTGGATGCAACAAATTTATCTGCCTGTGAGACTAATTTCTGTTCACCGGAGGCCGACATGGATTCCCATACTGTCAGCTCCAAGCTTTGCCGTTTCGAACCCTATATCTTTTTATGGTACTCTGCGTGTGATGGTTTCCGTACCAAACTGTTGCTGTTATTATAAAAAACAGTAGCTTTACTCGATTGTATTAAACTTATTCCCAGAAGAATCATATTTGTACTCACATTTTCGTTGATAAACTCAGTGTTTTGGCCCATTTCGTCTGACATGTCTTTCATGGTACATTGTTTTTTGTACCCCCGCGTTTAAGTGTCTTCTGGACAAACCTGGACGACACAGGTAGCTTGTTGTAATCCAAAAGTTTCGTAGCAATTTTTTAAAAAAGCAATACCGGACACTTTTCTACAAAGCTTGCCGTATACCTCAGTATACGAGAATGACGCCATCATCACAATCCCAGAAGACTTGTCACCATGACTTTTCCGGCAGAGGGGGTTGTCTTGAATTTCTTCCTTTGTGGTGAAAGAGGATAATGGCACTCCATGGACTGCCTTTTTTTTTTTTTGTTCCCGTTGCAAAGTGGTGCACCCAGCTTTCGTCCCCCATAACGATCTGTCACAGAAAGGCCCCTCCGTCGGTCTCAAAACGCTCCAACAATTCAGATGAAATGGCCTCTCTTTGAACCTTGTGGTCCGCTGTGAGCATTGGTGGAGCCTATCGTGAGCACATCTTTGAATATCCGAGAGTCTCGATCATTGCAGACGCACATCCAATGCGCGCCGACAACTGTAGAGCCAATTGTCGAGTTGTGATGCGCCGGTCGACACAAATAATGGCACCCGCACGATTCATCATGCCAGAAGTAGTGGCTGAACATGGAGCTCTGTTCCTGCGTTTCCTGAAGCCACAACTTTCTTTACCCATCGCCCAATTGTACTCATATCAACTGCAGCTTCGCCATACACTGCACACAAACGTTTATGGATGTTGACCACGGTTTCTTTTTGTGCACACAAGAATTCAATAGCAACACGCTGCTTGTAACGTGAGTCGTACGTAGACGCCATTTTGATGCTGTACTACGGCTCTGCCACCTGCCAGAACCGTTCGAAACTCCACCGGCGCACAGAACAAACACCAAATGTGAAGCACCAACGAGGACGTTTGTCTATGTATATTAATGGCCTTCTAAATGGTGGGGCATTACTTATTGAACGACCCTCGTATATTGATCCTGCAGCTCGTGTTAGTAGAGTAATCGAACAAAGGCAAAATCACATGTAAAGCATTTGTAAATGTAGGAAAAGCTTTTGACATTGTGTGACTGGAATATTCTTAAAAATTGTGGTTTCATCAGGAATGAAAAACAGGGAACGAAACGTTATTTGAAACTTGTACAGAAACCATACTGCAGTGCTAAGAGACGAAGGACGTGAAAGCGGTCGAGATGGGAGACAGACAAGGTTGTATCTTACCTCCAATGTATTCAATCTGCACATTGAACAAGCAGCAAAGGAAACAAAGAAGACATTTTGAAAGGAAATTAAAGTTCAGGAGGAAGAAAAGAAAAGAAAAACATCAAGATCCACGGAGAACATTGTGACTATCCCAGAGATGGTAAAGAACTTCGAAGAACAGATGAGGGAAATGGATAACGTCTTGGAAAGATGGACTGAAATAAAACTAGAACAAGTTAGAACGTAATCGAATTGTCAATCGACGACGGAATCAGATTATCAAATCAAGGGCTGAAAGTAGTACACAAGGTTCTTCTGCTTTTCATCAAAATAACTGACGTCAGCAAGTTAAAGAGGATATGAAATGCTTTATGGCAATAACAAGAAAATAATTTCTGGGAAAAGAGAAGTGTGTTACAAATGATTACAAATATAAGAGATAAGAAGTATTTTCTGAACGTACAGAAGCGAAAAGTGGGTGATAAACAGTAGAGGCAGGAAGATAAAGTGAGCTTTCGAAATGAAATGCAGTAGTACAGAAGAACATACTGTGTGCCAGTGCATCTCTCCCCAGTCGTGTAATGGGGGAAAATTGCATGATAATGAGCATTTATGAAGATGGTCGTTTACACACTAGTAGCGACCAATTAATGCTGAGGTTCCGTGATAGGCAGAGATTACGCGGGCGAATGATGAAACGTGGTATTTACAATATCTATAATGCAGTGGAGTGCCGAGAAAAAGGAATAAGTTTTCGAAAACCAAAAAGACTGTATATCAACGAAACATTTATTTATTTATAGCTATTTTTGGTCGTGCGGTAGCGTTCTCGCTTCCCACGCCCGGGTTCCCGGGTTCGATTCCCGGCGGGGTCAGGGATTTTCTCTGCCTCGTGATGGCTGGGTGTTGTGTGCTGTCCTTAGGTTAGTTAGGTTTAATTAGTTCTAAGTTCTAGGCGACTGATGACCTCAGCAGTTGAGTCGCATAGTGCTCAGAGCCATTTGAACCATAGCTATTTTTAGACTTATTGCCTATGCTTGTATAATACAGTGGTCAAAATAAATGATGAATATTGCTTAATTGTTAATACTGTGCATAACAGGAAACAAAATTGATTATGTTCTGTCAGGTATAGTCATAAGAAAACAAAAGTAAAGAAGATAAACCTATTTCCACTTGATAATCGTAAACAAAAAACAGAAACAAAACCTTACAAAAGATTCCACTGCAAACATTGCAGTTTCTTCTCACTGACATTTTGCGTAACAGATTCGTTATGCACCAACTGGCCCTCCTCGTAACTGGATATGCTTTTGAATGGGGTTAGGCAAATACCTTACCAAACTGTCCAGAGAAGCCTATGTGATATTGTCCCTTTGCTCCACAGCGACCTCTAAATGCCTTGTAAGATCTCCGGTGTGACAGGATGATTGAAAACAGCTCGTTTTAGCATGGTCCACGCATTCTCAATGCACATCAGATATGGAATATTAGGGTCATTCCGTCCGACTGTTCATATGCTTAGTACGAAGGTGTTCATGAGATTGTGACGATGGTGGCGTGCGTTGTCGGCCGTCAGAGTGAATCCCGCTCCAATATGCGCACTAAATGGAGCCTAAGTGCATGCAAGGATGTCGTCCCGATACTCCACACCAGATACCCTACCATGTTTTGGTTCATTGCGTGTCCAACGGCCGTGTGTGATTCCACCCCAAAACGTGAATGAACTGCCTTGATACGGGTGACGGTCTACAATATAGTTAAGGTGTAAACGTTGTCCTCGTTGCCTCCGCATACGGATATCAGTTTTGTCAGGGTGGAGACTGATACGCGACTCATCAGGAAAGAGCGATGTGTTCCACTGCTGCCAAGTCCACAGAGAGTGATTTCGTGTCCATGCGAGATGAGCCCCTCTCCGAAGCCGATTTACAGGAGGAGATTTGAGAGGTATTCTGGCACGTAATCCCTGCTCATGGAGCATATTTCGTATCGCTTGTATTGACAACTGCTTTCCTGTAGCTGTTTGGAACTGTCGCCGTAGACACGAAGAGTTGTGTTGAGGGTTTCTGCTTGCTGTTCTACACAGTTGTAGGGCCAGCACACCTGTTGTTTTTCTTCCGCGGCCACTTCTGTGATGATCCTCAACTGATCCTAGATAGGATATCACTAGGATATAGGATATTAGTGATATCAATAAAAACTTTTTCCAGATTCTAGTGATAGAGACGTCACTTCGACTCAGCGACATTCGCTGCGACATCCACCTGTCTTATTCCCCGCTCCATTAGAGTGACTATACGGAGCCTCTGACCGTACGTTATTATTGTCCGAACCATTCTCAAGCAAAAAACTCTCGTAATCACACACAGCAGAAGTACTGTAAAGTTTACAGGTGACACGATTGCCATAGACTGCACATACTGCCCACTCACGCTAGAAACACACTGTTTCCGCTAGAATTGCACTACAAACAAACCAATGTATTGATATCATGACGTACTTCTGGATCACAACGTTCAGTACTTAAGTTTCGGCAATTTGCAACATTTATTGTGACTATTGTGTTCATTGTTGGAAACACATTCTTAGCACTTGTTTTATGATGTAACTGATAACGAAGTTACGTTTCATAATTTTTTTCTTTCTTTCTTCTTCTTTTTCTATTTTACAGTTCAACTCTAAGGTTGGTTTGCAGCAGTACGCCATTACACACTTCTGTCTGCCTTCCTCTTCATTTCCGCACACGTCACTCATAATTTGCTGCATGTGTGGCATCCTCTGTCGTCCTCGGCAATTCCCTCCCTCAATAGCTCCTTCTGCTGTTGTTCCAGGGATGTTATCGTATCTTGAAATGTGTCTCTGACTGTTTACTTGTGTGTAGAGGAATCTGGCTCCTTGTATTCTCATCGCCTGTTAATTGGTAACTATCTATTCAGCTGAACTTCAACCTCCTTCTGTAGCACCAGATCACCAGAGCGTCTAGCCGTTTTCCCTCTTGTTTTCCTACTGTTCAAGTTTCACACCCATTTAAGGTCACACTTGATGCAGACGCTCTCATGATCCGTTTTTTTTATTTCCAGTGTGATGTTATTGTTGGTTCTTTCTCAGATTAAATGCATTTTTGGTTTGTTGTATTCTGCTCAGAATTTCTGGCGTCTACGATTTCTTGTAATGCTGCTTCCCAAATAGGTAAATTCCTGTATCACTTCAAATTCCTCAACTCCAATTCTCATTCTTAGAGGTTCATATTCTTATTCAGTTTTACATAACTTCACTTTGGTGTTTCTCTTTTTTTTATTCTCGTACGATGGTCGTTACAGAAGATCCTTTACATTGTGCAGAGGACCTTCTCTAATGCTTGTTTTGTTTCCGTGACCACATCAGTGTCTTCTGTACACCGCAGCATGTGTATCTTCTGTCCATTAATTTTGATCCCCACTTCAGGTATTTCGCAAACGTGGTCTATCGACAGCATCCTGGATGTAAGCACTGAATTAAAGAGGAGGTAGATGCCTTCCTTGTCTCACGCCTTTCCCAGTTTTTGTTTCAAGTCCTTATGAAAAATACTACAGTCCGATTAAAATTGATATTTGACGTCTGTCACTTGTCGCTACGATCGGTTATACACGACAATAGAATTCGTCGTGTCACTTCACAAATGCTGTCAATTTGTCGCGCAGAGAGAGGTTGGAAGCGACGTGAGGCATGACGGAAATGGAAGATGCTCTGTCGACAGCTGGTCTTAAATGACCGGTGACCGAACTGCGGCAGACGACGCGTTTCGACTCATGTCCTAACATAATCACAACGTCGTGGCGTGCAGTGTATCTGAGAAAACGGCGGTCAACAATCTGCGACAGAACTAAAATGACGATCACATTGTTCACAGCGTTTGAGGCTAACCTCTAGGAGAAAACACAAGAGAGAAAAAATTTATAACGTGTTTCTCTGCATAGCCATCTTCCGCAGCAAAATTTCAGTTTTAGCGGGAAAAGCAAACTGTAATGTCTCACTGTCACTGGTTACATGTAACTATCCTCAAAATGGCTTGATCAGTAGATTCTTTTTTCTGTGATTGCTTTGCATTAAAAAGCATCAGTGCCAAAATTACGTCTCTTGTTTCTAGTTCACAACTGATGTTCACTAATAATGATAATAATAATAATAATAATAATAATAATAATAATAATAATAATAATAATAATAATAATAATAATGTTGAGGAAACAAGAAACTATCGAAACAGTTGCTGATTTTTATAATGTAGCACTTCATAAAGTCGGCTGGTTGCCGTATTTTAATGTTTTTAGGTATTCAGTTTTCAGATTTTTTTTAACTCTTTTTCTTAGGCATCCATTATTTCAATTCTGTGTCCTGATAGCCTCCGTGTAGAAGAGTGATGTGCGTCATCTGGCTATGAGTTCAAATGGTTCAAATGGCTTTAAGCACTATGGGACTTAACATCTGAGGTCATCAGTCCCCTAGACTTAGAAACTGCTTAAACCTAACCAACCTAAGGACATCACATCTATGCCCGAGGCAGGATTCGAACCTGCGACCGTAGCAGGCGCGCGGTTCAAGACTGAAGCGCCTTAGAACCGCTCAGCCACAGTGGCCGGCCGGCTATGAGTTGTGTGAACTTTACTCTGGCTGTATTTATCTTTTATTTGTTAGTGTATTTCATCTCGGATGCGGAATGGGGAACTTGAGATGAGTGTGTAAAACCCGCCTTAAAACTTTATTGATGAAGGCAGAAGTGCAAGACAAACAGTTGTTACTGCCGTGTGCGGAATTCATTTGGCTCTGGCTCACATCTGGTCTCGCAGGCTAGGATGCTGCACGTCAAAATGTAGGAGCAGTTGGTTGTTCATTGATTTTTGTAAATGATATGTCGGATGACAACTTTTACTATCGTATTCCACTTGTATACTATTTACTCTCTCTTTTGACCCTGTCAATAAGATTTCACATCGCAGACAATTTGAGGTGTGTTACAGAGGGAATTTTGGTTTCGTTTGGTCAAGCATGGGATAGGTCGTAACATTTTCAAATAAACAATCCTACGATTCGTCTTATGTAATGCTGGGAATCTAGAAAGAACATAACTAAGGAGAGCCAAATGGGATTTTGAACCACTCTCATCAAGAAAACGTGTTCATTATTTGCGCTGTTATCGCGTGGAGAAGCCTCATGGTCTCTGACAATTTCATTGTGAAATATGGTACTGTAGCAGTGTGCCAATCCCACTTACTTAGGAGTTACTTTAAATCTAGTTTCGACATTCCAGAAACATTGTTTGAACGCCGAACTGAATATCAGTGGTAGAAATAAAGTACATCGCGGAAATGAATCAGTACAGCTTAGGGACTCAGACCATTAGTTATAAGAACTACAACTTCAGTTTTAGCAATGCGCTTCTCGACTAGCGAATGTGCAAGCCTGGTGTAGTATAAATCACTAGATCGGAGAAAGTCGATTATGCTCCCGATTGTTAATTGGCTGCCTACGAGCACTTGCGACTGAGAAACAATTATTACCTGGCTGCTACAGTTCCTTCAGCGATTAGAATAGAGTTATAAGTCTGCAAGGAGAGTGCCAAACTATCTATTTCAACATGACCGAAGTCCACGTAAAGTTTTGTTAGATGTACTGCAGAGTTAAGGGGCATCTCGTTCCCGTCTGGAGAAGTAAATGAAATCGAAGGAACACCATTCGATTTCACAATTAGAAAAGCTGTCAACACTGGATACAAGGAGAGCTGGTCACTGGAAATCTCTAAACCAATTCCGGACTGGAGATGCTAGACGCAAAGGCACTTCCTAAGAGGAGCTTAGTGGTGTGGACGCGAACAGTTTCTGAGCTACGATTTTATAGTGCTTGAACTCTTGGTTATTAATTAATTAGGAAATACAGATTGCAAGGTATGTAATGCTACTACTACTACTACTACTACTACTAATTATAATAATAATAATAATTTATAGCAAAAAAAGCCTTTCACAGAACACTAAACTACATCACTATGAAATGGTTCTGAAGCCAGTACTGAAGTGTGCAACCGAAATCCTGTCCCTAAATGCAAGTAAAGGCATCCTCGAAGACCTGAAGAAAAAAGAGCGCAGAATCATTAGAACAATTATGGGTTCCAATTACAAGAATGACATCCACCAAAAAATATCCAACAAGGAAGTCTATGGCAAAGAGAGAAAATGCAGATACAGTCCGCCAAAAGACGTGTACGATTTTACGGTCACCTCAAACGAATGCATAGGAACAGATTGACAAAACAATCCTCCATTTTTTATTAAAACCCGAAAAACACAATGCCTTGGTTTAGAAATACCAAAAAAGACCATCCAACTCGTGCAGATCAAACCCGAAGTTGCCTATGGCAGGTAAGTATTCCGCAAGAACGGGTTGCAGCCAGAAGAGCAACCAAGACTTAACGTGGTCCTAGACGGCTCTAGCGAAATATAACAACTTGGAACAGGTACAGGTGATATTCCGTTATGCTGAACTTCTGCACTACAGGGCAGTTCTGTTGCCTGAAGTGCTATATGCCTCAGAAACGACATCTCTAGTAGAAGAGCCAACCAACACCGTGTAGCTAGAGGAGGCCGAAATGCACGCGTTTAAGCTCACGCAGACTGGCGTATGGTATGGATTGGGGGGAAGGAATGAAAGAGGAAGCCGCCTTGTAGAATTTTGCACAGAGCATAACTTAATCATAGCTAACACTTGGTTCAAGAATCATGAAAGGAGGCTGTATACATGGAAGAAGCCTGGAGATACTGACAGGTTTCAGATAGATTATATAATGGTAAGACAGAGATTTAGGAACCAGGTATTAAATTGTAAGACATTTCCTGGGGCAGATGTAGATTCTGACCACAATCTATTGGTTATGAACTGCAGATTGAAACTGAAGAAACTGCAAAAAGGTGGGAATTTAAGGAGATGGGACCTGGATAAACTGAAAGAACCAGAGGTTGTAGAGAGTTTCAGGGAGAGCATTAGGGAACAATTGACAGGAATGGGGGAAAGAAATACAGTAGAAGAAGAATGGGTAGCTCTGAGGGATGAAGTGGTGAAGGCAGCAGACGATCAAGTAGGTAAAAAGACGCGGGCTAATAGAAATCCTTGGGTAACAGAAGAAATATTGAATTTAATTGATGAAAGGAGAAAATATAAAAATGCAGTAAATGAAGCAGGCAAAAAGGAATATAAACGTCTCAAAAATGAAATCGACAGGAAGTGCAAAATGGCTAAGCAGGGATGGCTAGAGGACAAATGTAAGGATGTAGAGGCTTGTCTCACTAGGGGTAAGATAGATACTGCATACAGGAAAATTAAAGAGACCTTTGGAGAGAAGAGAACCACTTGTATGAATATCAAGAGCTCAGATGGCAACCCAGTTCTAAGCAAAGAAGGGAAAGCAGAAAGGTGGAAGGAGTATATAGAGGGTTTATACAAGGCCGATGTACTTGAGGACAATATTATGGAAATGGAAGAGGATGTAGATGAAGATGAAATGGGAGATAAGATACTGCGTGAAGAGTTTGACAGAGCACTGAAAGACCTGAGTCAAAACAAGGCCCCGGGAGTAGACAACATTCCATTAGAACTACTGATGGCCTCAGGAGAGCCAGTCATGACAAAACTCTACCATCTGGTGAGCACGATGTATGAGACAGGTGAAATACCCTCAGACTTTAAGAAGAATATAATAATTCCAATCCCAAAGAAAGCAGGTGTTGACAGATGTGAAAGTTACCGAACTATCAGTTTAATAAGTCACAGCTGCAAAATACTAACGCGAATTCTTTACAGACGAATAGAAAAACTGGTAGAAGCTGACCTCGGGGAAGATCAGTTTGGATTCCGTAGAAATGTTGGAACACGTGAGGCAATACTGACCTTACGACTTATCTTGGAAGAAAGATTAAGAAAAGGCAAACCTACGTTTCTAGCATTTGTAGACTTAGAGAAAGCTTTTGACAATGTTGACTGGAATACTCTCTTTCAAATTCTGAAGGTGGCAGGGGTAAAATACAGGGAGCGAAAGGCTATTTACAATTTGTACAGAAACCAGATGGCAGTTATAAGAGTCGAGGGGCATGAAAGGGAAGCAGTGGTTGGGAAAGGAGTGAGACAGGGTTGTAGCCTCTCCCCGATGTTATTCAATCTGTATATTGAGCAAGCAGTAAAGCAAACAAAAGAAAAATTCGGAGTAGGTATTAAAATTCATGGAGAAGAAGTAAAAACTTTGAGGTTCGCCGATGACATTGTAATTCTGTCAGAGACAGCAAAGGACTTGGAAGAGCAGTTGAACGGAATGGACAGTGTCTTGAAAGGAGGATATAAGATGAACATCAACAAAAGCAAAACGAGGATAATGGAATGTAGTCAAATTAAGTCGGGTGATGCTGAGGGAATTAGATTAGGAAATGAGACACTTAAAGTAGTAAAGGAGTTTTGCTATTTGGGGAGTAAAATAACCGATGATGGTCGAAGTAGAGAGGATATAAAATGTAGACTGGCAATGGCAAGGAAAGCGTTTCTCAAGAAGAGAAATTTGTTAACATCGAATATAGATTTAGGTGTCAGGAAGTCGTTTCTGAAAGTATTTGTATGGAGTGTAGCCATGTATGGAAGTGAGACATGGACGATAACTAGTTTGGACAAGAAGAGAATAGAAGCTTTCGAAATGTGGTGCTACAGAAGAATGCTGAAGATAAGGTGGGTAGATCACGTAACTAATGAGGAGGTATTGAATAGGATTGGGGAGAAGAGAAGTTTGTGGCACAACTTGACTAGAAGAAGGGATCGGTTGGTAGGACATGTTCTGAGGCATCGAGGGATCACAAATTTAGCATTGGAGGGCAGCGTGGAGGGTAAAAATCGTAGAGGGAGACCAAGAGATGAATACACTAAGCAGATTCAGAAGGATGTAGGTTGCAGTAGGTACTGGGAGATGAAGAAGCTTGCACAGGATAGAGTAGCATGGAGAGTTGCATCAAACCAGTCTCAGGACTGAAGACCACAACAACAACAACAAGCTCACGCAGACTGGCGTGAGGTCTGGAACAGTTATGGGAATTTATAATAGCAAATAAAGTACGTAGTTGATGTAATACTTAACTTTATTCCATAATTGGAGAACATCGGTCTTGATGATACATAAGTGCAATCTCAATATACTGGTAATGGCGCCTTGCTAGGTCGTAGCAATTGACGTAGCTGAAGGCTATGCTAACTATCGTCTCGGCAAATGAGAGCGTAATTTGTCAGTGTAGCTTCGCTAGCAAAGTCGCCTGTACAACTGGGGCGAGTGCTAGGAAGTGTGTCTAGACCTGCCGTGTGGCGGCGCTCGGTCTGCAATCACCGACAGTGGCGACACGCGGGTCCGACGTATACTAGCGGACCGCGGCCGGTTTAAAGGCTACCACCTAGCAAGTGTGGTGTCTGGCGGTGACACCACAAGAACATTCAAGACTTGATGAAACTGCAAAGGAAGAGCGCAAAATTCCAAGAGAAATTTATGGTCCAATTAATATAATTGCCATGTGGATTAAACGAAAAACTAAAGACCTCTCCACACCAATAGACAAGTTCACTGACAGCAGAAGACGCATGAAGTTCATTGGTAACATCTGCAGAACGGACAACACTAAATTAACAAATAAAAACTACTTAGTATAATAAAGTAAAAAATTAAAAATCACTTGTTTAAAGAATTTAAGCAGGACTAGCGAGAAATGAATGCCACAGATGATACCGTCAGAGAACACAAAGCCTTTGGAATCCTAATTACGTATTACGCTTTGGCAGAGAAAGCTAAGAAAAAACAAACTGGAAAACAGTGGAGAGAGGGATATAAGAGAAGACACAGCGAATTCATGAAGAGATTGTTAGCTTGGTCTGACAGCTTCTTTTTCTTCTTAAAAAAGCTGCCAAACCATGCTAACAGGTTTAAACGCGCTCTTTTTTTAACTGGGCATAACGAGAAAAGAAAGAGTAATAATAATTTAGTAGAAATCGAGTCCAGAGCCTCCACAAATTTTCTGAATGATTAGACTATAAAGCACTGCCTGTTATTGGCTGAATTCTAATATCATGTTAACTTTTTCTTTCGTCCCATCTTGGTAGTACAACTTCCTAATTACATATGAAAAGCGCAATATTTTGTACGTTATACAGTATTAATTCATTCTGTCGACCTGTTTTCAGCTTACAAGACCATCAACAGACTGATGACAGTCATGTAAGCCGAAAATAAATTAATACTGTAGGACATTATTGATATTGTGCGTTTCATTTGTAATTAAAATATCCCTTTGTTTGTCATTCACTCTTTCGTACTTTCGGCTATTGACGCATTTTCAAGTGACTGTGGATGTAGTTGGGTTACGGTCGGAGCATACACATCATACAGTGGCCGAACTCAAGGATTATGGACGTATTTCATGAACAGGAGTTTAGTAACTACTGCTTCACCTCGCTCTGTCTTCCAATAACAATATTTCAGTGACAAACATAGTTGAGAAACGGTTCAGCGAGCGATAACTAACACTGACTGATTAATCTTTAAAACATATTGGAGAATGTAATTGTCAGTCCGGTTAGAAGCTAGGAAATACATGTCCTATCTACCACAGTGGATAAGCCACATAAATTACATTTATTTTTGAGCACTTGAAGGTTCGTGTAGAGAGTGCTACCGAAACTGTACGATCAGTGTCTGTTTAGGGCCATTCCAGATCCGTTCCGTCACAAGAGCTGAGACTCGCCGCCTTGAGAAGAAGCCGCCTGTCGCACTTCTCAGATCCATTCCTTTTTCTAGCGCGGAGAGCCCCGCACAAGAGGGACGTGCTTGCCGGTTCAACGCTCCCCGGAAACAGGCTGCGCTGACGGCAGGTGCTCTTGCTAGCATAACGGCGCTCGTAGCACGCCTTATGACAACGGCCGCAGCCGGTCCTTCACGTGCCGACGTTCCGTCTCTCTCTCTCTCTCTCTCTCTCTCTCTCTCTCTCTCTGTTTCTCTCACTCCTAAATGTCCGCAGGGCCCGTCGGAGGAGCTGCTGGAGCGAATTACTCGTTTGATCGGAGATGACAGAGTTCTGTTTGATTTCATGTTTTGTTGGAATTCCTTTAATAGTTCACATCTGACATTCATCTCTGGACGCTCTTGACGTAAAAGATTGTCTCAAATTCCCGTTCTCTGAACGTTGGAGAAGCAAGTTTTGGAACGCCGCTGTCGTGAAAAATACCTTTCGCAAATTTCGCACTTTTTTTTTGCTTCTACCTGTCACGTTATTTATTTAATATATTAGTACAGGGGTGCTTCGCTCATTAGCAGGTATTTTTAATTGCACATTAAACAAAAAGCTATTGAAATAATAAAAATTTAATCCTTTTTAATTTATGAACATTGTCTTCATGCAGTCACTTTTTGTGGGCAAATTAGACTGGGGGAGAAACAATGACGCCCACTGTGGTGGCGCTAGTGGTTGTTTTATTGGGCTGATTTCGGAATTGCACGTTCTTCGTTCCAGGCTTCATTTCTCATGTAGTTTCGGATGGAACCATTATATAAACACTGATCACTAGGCAGCTTGGTACAGCATTTCCTGAAAATCAGTACAGGGCTGTGTTTGTAACGCACATCAGCATTAACAATATTACTCTAGAATGTTTATGTGCAATTGTTCCATACCGAGTTGTGACGTAATTATGCAGTAAAATGTGCTACTGTGGCTGGATGAGGAGGTACGTGACAAATAAAATTTGGAACTCGGAAATCGCAATTGCACAATATCTTATATGGCGCACAGCCCAACACCACCACCACCACCACCACAACCTCACAAGAACAACAGTTGATGTCACTTTCTGGCCCTCCTTCCCACACCAGTTTCAAACAAGAAGCGACTACCTCAAGATTACGTGAGACATGGTTTGTAAATTATCAGATAGTAAATATTGGATTATTTAAATAACTTTTCTCTTCGCATACATGCAGTGAATAAAATACGGCTGATGAAGAGCGTAACAAGTTCGAAACATGTAACAATGTATTACGTTAGTAAAAATGTGTCTTGCAGGGCTGCAAAATAAATAATTTATTAAAAACAGCCGCAATGGCCACAGTTAATAAAATTTCGTCGTTCTGGTCGACATAATACGTATCTTCGCTGTTAAGTATTTGTACATGAAGCTGATTGTCTACTCGTATGCATGAAATGTAAAAACAGTCATGTTACGAGTCAGCGTATAAGCAAAGAAGAAAAAAGATTTCCAAGGGAAATTTAATGAGTCGGTAACTTAGACCTGACGCTGTGTTTGCATCAACTGTTTCTTTTCATGTCTAACGTCGTATAGGCCTATTTGGACTTCGGTTTGAACTATTCGTTAGAATTTCGAAGAGAACGGTGAAGACAACGCGCCGTTTATTTTCTTAAATAGAGAAAAATGGGTTCTGTAAACACCACAGTTACGCGTAAAAAACATAATGAAGGAAGGTAATTCATTGCATTGTACAATCTACAAATAGGACATTCGCTTTCATGGTCATACGAGCCACGACGAAAAGCATCCGGCATGTCTAGGAGTTTTCATCGGAAGGCATATTGTATTGTGATCGACCAATACCAAAGACTGCAATGTCTCCTGTAGCGGCATAGCTAATACCGGCATAACTATTATCCCACAGAAACATACGCAAATGTAGGAGCCGTCGGCAATATGAGTGCAATGGGAACTGCTGTTCCCTGTCTTTATAGGGTTGTTTAATGAATCGTAGATATTGAGTGCTTTGCCGTGGAAAAGTACAAACTTCTAATGCCTCGTTCTACATCACTTATCCCTTTGATGTTCCTACCATACGATAGCACACATTTATGGGCTTGTCTCCTTTTGTTGCTACCAGCGCAGGCAACGATAGCCGGTGTATTCTTTTTTAGAGCGCAGATTGGAGTGGTACTACAGTTGTTTTGAAGAGGTGACAGGACCATCACCATTGAATCTTAGAAATACACCCATTGGATGAAATACAAAGAAGAGGAGCCGTACACTAGTTGGCATAGGAACGTGGAACGTTTGAGGACAGTGTGTAGAGAAAATCGGCATAGCTGAGTTGAGATAAGGAAGTGGGTAGACTTCGAGGAACAGGTAATGAATAACACAAATACTGCAAACAGGCCTTCTACACGATACTACAACACGCAGCAAGAATGTGCACCTGGTACCTTGTGGTGCAGGTAACAGACCGTAAACAGTGCGCTGGCTAAAGCTAAGGAAGAATGTGATGATGAATGTCGCAATGGAGACGTAATATGTCACTGTGGAGAGGTTTATCCCGTAAGACAGATATTTGTAGGCATAAATAATGGGCTCATTTATCGTGTACCATGAAACAAACACTTGCAGGGTTGCAGACTATTTACCATAACATAACTTGGCCTTTTCTTTTGATGGAAAAGAAACGATTATAGTGGCTTAGCTTAGATATTTTATACTGCAAACGAAGTATTGTCGTGCGCTGTACGTAAGTCTGAAATACTCTTAGATGCTTGTCATATACAAAAATAAAATATTATTTGCTATTGTACAAAATCGTTACATGTGTAATTATTCCTCCAAACTGGCGTGGGGGCTTCCAGCAACATGCTAATGCAAGGGACATATTTTAAAATGTCACCAGTAAGTAAGTAAATAAATAACTTAGTGATTTTTTGACGAACTTTCATTGTATTAATAAAAGAGATTATCGTAGAGGAACATAAACTCATTGCGTGATTCCAAAAATCTTAGAAATAGAGGAAACGTAAGTACCTTATGCTAGCGAACATTCTTTGTATTGGGACAGGAAACGATGTACTTGAATGAACAACAAAAGAAGGAGAATAATGTAATTTGCTTCAGTAAAAGAAGCATTTTCCCATTAGCCAGTGTAATTGATTAATAGTGGGAGTGAGCTTTAAGTATGCAGTTTTATCTACTTTTGTATATTTTGACATTACAACGGTCGTATTTTCTGAATCATGGTCTGCAACGATATCAGAATGTACTGAGACATTGTACTTCGTCAATGTTTAAAACTGTGGTCTGCAACGATATCAGAATGTACTGAGACATTGTACTTCGTCAATGTTTAAAACTGCGATATCAGAATGTACTGAATCTTTGTACTTCGTCAATGTTTAAAACTGTATTTAGGTGTGAACGTTTACTGCTGTTGACTAAAAATAAATTGTTAGCCGAGACTTCTCTCAAAGCTTTGTTGACGATATCTGTGGCACGTAATACTGACGGAAACATTTTCTCATGGATCTGGGCCAACCTTCGAGGAAATTATTGGGAATTTGTGGTAAGATCTTACGGGACCAAACTGCTGAGGTCATCGGTACCTAAGCCTACACACTACTTAATCTAAGTTGTTAATTTGTGGTAAGATCTTACGGGACCAAACTGCTGAGGTCATCGGTACCTAAGCCTACACACTACTTAATCTAACTTAAACTAACTTACGCTACGGATAACACAGACACCCATACCCGAGGAGGACTCGAACCTCCGTCGGGGGGAGCCGCGCATACCGTGACAAGACGCCTAAGACCACGCGGCTACCTCGCGAGGCAACCTTCGAGCCCCGAAACGGTAGTAGCGTTCAGTTCTAATCGTTAGCTAATAATAATAGCTTCAGTGCCTCCATAAGGAGCAGCTACAGCTACCTACGTGAATGAATGAACTTACTGCTATCCCGATCTCCGGCTGGAGTGGCCGAGCGGTTCTAGGCGCTACAGTCTGGAACCGCGCGACCGCTACGGTCGGAAAGTTCGAATCCTGCCTCGGGCATGAATGTGTGTGATGTCCTTACGTTAGTTAGGTTTAAGTAGGTCTAAGTTCTAGGGGACTGATGACCTCAGACGTTAAATCCCATAGTGCTCAGAGCCATTTGAACCATCTATCCCCATCCGCTGACATTAAAATTTTGTAAATCACTTCAACGGTTTGGATATGCCGGGTCTCAGACTGTCGGTTTGCATCTGGGTTCAATTATTTTTGTTTGCTGACTTCCTTACACAACAGCGTTGAGGGTTAAATGTGTATTAAAAGATGGACATTTCTGAATGTCAATCACATCAGATGTGAGCTCACTTCTTTCTGCGTTTTGATTCCCTTATTTATGTTTAACGCAGTTTGAATAATATCAAATTTAATCTCACTTCTTTCTGCGTCTAGCCGTGACACCCAACATTTGAGTCGCTTATTTATGTTTAAATCAGTTTGAATAAAGGAAATGTATCAGATTTCACATTTTGTAAAAAAGAACCTGAAAGCCGATTCTGATACGGTGTACCTACGTGTCATTCTATTCCATACAATCGTGTACACTGATCCCATGTAACATAGGTATATATAAATAGACGCTGTCTTTAACTTTTAGCCAGTAGCCAGTATTATGATGAGAGATATAAATAAATGTACCCGTGGGCGTCTGCAGCC
This sequence comes from Schistocerca cancellata, assembly GCF_023864275.1. Lineage (NCBI taxonomy): Eukaryota > Metazoa > Arthropoda > Insecta > Orthoptera > Acrididae > Schistocerca > Schistocerca cancellata. The sequence continues at coordinate 405,360,418 of NC_064631.1, forward strand.
ACATCTGATATGATCCTCTCAGCTGGGCGACTTTCCCGCCAGAAAGGTCACAATTAGTAATGACTAACAGAAGTCATCGAATGAAACAGAAGTGATATAAATGATTTAGGAGACAATCTGAGCAACCATCTTAGATTTTTTTCAGATGATACTGTCATTTATCGTCCACCAAAGACATAAGAAGATCAAAACCAATTGCAAAACGATTTAGACAAGATTTCTGTATGGTGCGAAAAGTGACAGTTGACCCCAAATAATGGAAAATATGGGGTCGTCCACATGAGTATAGAAACGCATCCGTTAAAATTCGGTTAAAAGATAGGTCATATAAATCTAAAGGTTGTCACTTCAACTAAACACCTAGGAATTGTAATTATGAACAACTTAAATTGGAATGACCACATAGATAATGTTGTGGGGAAGGCAAGCCAAAGAATGAATTTTATTCGCAGAGCACTTAGAAGATGCAACAAGTCTGTTGAAGAGACCTACACTACGATTGCCCGTCCTTTGCTAGAGTACTGCTGTGCAGTATGGGGAACTGACGGAGGACATCGAAAAAGTTCAATGAAGATAAGCTCCTTTTCTATTATTGCGAAATATGGGAGATGTTGCCACATTTATTACACGTGGGTTTGCGTGGCAATTAATTAAAGTAATATTAGTTCCCTAGATCAGGAATACGACACTTCGTAATGATGTGAAACGTGTCAGTTTAACAAAAGGTTTCTATACATGACACAATTCAATTTCTTAATTACTAATTTATATCTAAAAATTCACTTATTTGAGTAGAGTGAGTTGTCATTCAGAAATTCTTTTAATTTGATTTTAAATTTTGGTTGGCTGCCTGTCAGACTTTTAATGCTATTTGGCAAGTGACCGAAGTCTTTTCTGGCAGCATAATTCACCCCTGTCTGTGCCAGAGTTATATTTAACCCAGAATAGTGAAGATCAGCCTTTCTCCTAATGTTGTAGCTATGCACATTGCTACTGCTTTTGAATTGGGTTGGGTTGTTAATAACAAGTTTCATAACTGAACTTTCGTATTGCGAAGCTACTGTGAATGCCCCTAGTTCCATAAATAAAGGTCTGCAGGACTATCTTGGGTGGGCTCCAGCTATTATTTTGATTACACGCTTTTGTGCAATGAATACGTTTTTCCTTAATGAGGAATTACCCCAAAATACGATGCCATACGAAAACAGTACATGAAAATAGGCGTAGTAGGCTAATTTACTGATATGTTTATTTCAAAAATCTGCAATAAATCTACTATATTAAGTAGCTGAATTCAAACTTGTCAACAGATTATCAATGTGTTTCTTCCAATTGAATCTCTCAACAGTGCACACACCCAAAAATTTGAAATTTTCTGCCGTAGCTGCAGACTTCTGTTGAAAGTCTATACACAAAAGCGACAAAAGTCATTGGATAGCGATATGCACGTATAGACACGGCGGTAGTATCGCGTACACAAGGTATGAAATGACAGTGCATTGGCGGAGCTGTCATTTATACTCAGATGATTCATGTGAAAAAGTTTCCATCGTAATTATGACCGCAAGAAGGCAACTAACAGACTTTGAACGCGGAGAGGTAGTTGGAGCTGGAGACATCGGACATTCCAGTTCGGAAATCGTTAGGGAATTCAATATTCGGAGATCCACATTGTCAAGAGTGTGCTGAGAATACCAGGTTTCAGGCATTACCTCTCACAATGAACATCGCAGCGGCCGACGGCCTTCACGTAATGACCGAGAGCAGTGGGATTTTCATGGAGTTGTCAGAGCTAACAGACAATCAACACTGCGTGAAATGAGGCAGAAATGAATGTGGGACGCACGACGGACGTTTGGACAGTGCGGCGAGATTTGGCATTAGTGGACTATGGCAGAAGACGACCGCCGCGAGTGCCTCTGCTAATAGCATGACATCGCCTGCAGCGTCCTCTCCTGAATTCGTGACCATACCGATTGGACCATAAGAGGACTGGAAAACCGTGAGCTGCTCTCATGAGTCCCAACTTCAGTTAGTGAGAGCTGATGGTAGGGTTGGAGTGTGGCGCAGATCCCACGAAGCCATGGAACCAAGTTGTGAACAAGCTCCAATTGAACCGATCATTCATTGTAAACGGTTACTTTCGGCTACTTGGAGACTATTTGCAGCCATTCATGGACTTACTGTTCGCCGGACATGAATTCCATCGAACATGTATGCGACATACTTCAAAGATCAGTTCGTGCACAAAATCCTGTACCGGCAAAAAATTTTGAAAATTTGTGGTAAGCTTCTATGGGAGCAAACTGCTGAGGTCATCGCTTCCTAGACTTACGCACTACTTAATCTAATTTAAACTGTCTTACGCCAAGGACAACACACATACGCATGCACGAGGGAGGACTCGAACCTCCGACGAGGGGAGCCGCGTGAACCGTGACAAGGCGCCTAGACAGCACGGCTACCACGCGCGGCTGTACCGGCAACACTTTCGAAATTTTAGATGGTTATAGAGGCAGATTGGCTCAATATTTCTGCTGGGTACTTCCAAGAACTTGTTGAGTCCATGACACGTCGAGATGCTGAACTAAGCCGGACAAACGGAGTTCCGTTACTATATTAGGATGTATCCCACGAGTTTTGTCGCCTCAGTGTTTTTATTAATGTTACTATGCCATTTACTGTACAGATCTATATATGCTATGTTTTATAAAAATTTAATGAGAGTCAGTTTGTAGAGAACCACTTAATATTTTTCTGAAAGACATTATTACAATTTCCTCGGCTAATTCTTGTTTGTTGGGTGTGATTACTATACTTGTATCACCAGTAAAAAGAACTATGGCTCTGAGCACTATGGGACTTAACATCTGAGGTCATCAGTCCCCTAGAACTTAGAACTACTTAAACCTAACTAACCTAAGGACATCACACACATCCACGCCCAAGACAGGATTCGAACCTGCGACCGTAGCGGTCGCGCTGTTCCAGACTGAAGCGCCTAGAACCGCTCGGTCACACAGGCCGGCCAGTAAAAAGAACTATCTTTGCATCTTAGTGAATGTAGAGTGACAAGTCATTAATATACACTGATCAGCCAGAACATTTATGACAACCTACCTGATAGCCGGTTTGTCCACCCGACACCCCCGGGATAACAAGGCCGTCCAACAGTGTTAGTGACGTCACACTAAGCGGCCCACAGCCGACGCAGCAGTCCACGGACACCTCCGTACAGCCGCGCCTGATGCTAACGATCTTCTGTCCGTCATACAGAAAGGAGCCAACTATTATTCCAACCAAAGACCAAATTATATATATTCTTGTAAACAGCATAAAGGTTCATAACGAAATATCAAATATATATACGGGCAGGAATAGGTTCTAGAACTCCTCTGAAAAGTGTTTATCTTCAGTACCAGAATGAACATCAAATTGTCAGGTTTTCTAAACAGAAAAGCACTTTGTTAGTAACAGGCAGCAATAATGAGACTTGCAGTTGGTGATTTCTACGTGGAAAAGGAAATAAGCTGTAGAGAGATTGAAAATGGTAAGTAAAGAGAGCCTCAGCCTTTTGCTCACATTCTTACATGTAATGCACTTGGTTGTTTTTCATTTCCTTACCTTTCATAACATTTTTAATATTGTTTGAAGAAGTGTATCTTCAATAGCAGAGTGAACTTCAAATTGTCAGGCTTTTCTTAAAGGAAAGAGCAGTCCCTTAGTATCACAGTGCAAGACAGAATCTTGTGTTCAGTGGTGTCTATGTTAGATGAGAATATTTGATATCTATCTTTTGTTTCCATTCTTTATTACTGGGGATACACTTGTAAAAATTCTTGAAAAGGGCTGTCACCGTGAACATGTGAGTAAATTCACAATAGTCATGTGTTTTATGAGATAAAGCGAACTCTTGTTACCTTATTGTAAACGAAAGTTGTGAGGGTTATGCTATGTATGACAGTGCTGAAGATAATTTACTTTCAGTGTAATAGCTTGAAAATGTTAAGTCCTGCTGTCAGTTGGCATTTGTCACCACCTGTATCCGAGTTTTAAAGCTAAATAGTGTTCTGACAATTATAAGATAGTGGCAAAGTTCCTCAATCGATTAAACTTATTCTTGCCCGTATATGTAATCGGTATTTCGTTATGAACCTTTATGCTGTTTACAAGAATATATATAATTTGGTCTTTGGTTCGAATTATAGTTGGCTCCTTTCTGTATGACGGACAGAAGATCGTTAGCATCAGGCGCGGCTGTACGGAGGTGTCCGTGGACTGCTGCGTCGGCTATGGGCCGCTTAGTGTGACGTCACTAACACTGTTGGACGGCCTTGTTATCCCGGGGGTGTCGGTCCACCTTTGGCACGGGTAACAGCGGCGACGCGTCATGGCCTGGAAGCAGTGAGGTCTTCGTAGGTCGCTGGAGGGAATTGGCACCACATCTGCGCACACAAGTCACAGATCTGGTGAGCGGGGCGGGGGAGGGGGGGGCAGCTCATCAGTTGGAACGCGCCACTCTGTTCCTCGAACCACTCCATCACACTCGTGGCCTTGTGACATGGCGCATTATTTAGCATCTGCCATCGGGAAACATGATCATCATGAAGGGCTGTACGTGGTATGCAAACAGTGTTTGGTATTCCTTGGCCGTCATGGTATCTTGCATGAGCTCCACTGGACCCATGGATGGCCACCCGAATGTCCCCCAGAGCATAATGGAGCGCCGTCAGCTTTTCTCAGTCCTGCAGTACAGGTGTAAAGCAGCTCTTCCCCTGGAAGACGACGGATTCGCGCCTTCGCATCAGCATGATGAAGAAGTTATTGGGATTCATCAAGGAAGCAATGCTCTGCCACTGCGCCGAGGTCCACTGTCGATGTCACATGCCTGTTTCAGCCGTAGTTGCCAATGTTGTGATGTTAACAGTGGCACATACAAGGATCGTCGACTGCGGAGGCCCATCGTTAGGAGTGTTCGATCCACTCTGTGTTCAGACACACTTATACTTTGCCCAGAATTAAGGTCTGATGTTAGTGCTGCCACAGTTGGCCGCCTGTCCTGTTTTACCACTCTGCCCTGTCTACGACGTCCGGCATCTGTAATGAGCGGTGGCCGCTTAGACCACAATATCTGGATGTGGTTTCAACTTGGTTTCGCCGCTTGTTGAAGACACTTACCAGAGCACTCCTCGAACACCCGACAAGTCGTACAGTTTACGAAATGCACCTGCCGAGCCTCCGTACCATCACAATCTGCCGTCGGTCAAACTCAGGTAGACGCGCGCCTTCCCTATTCCACGCACGGGCAGCACGCTCACTGATTCTACATGCGCCGTGCGTGAGTCTGACTAGCAGTCATTCCTCGCCAAGTGGCGCTGCTGTCACCTAGACAGGTTTATACCAATAGTAGGTCGGTGATCATAATGTTCTGGCTGATCGGTGTATATTAAGGGCAGTAAGAGACCCAAGATTTAATTCTGTGTGATCCCGTTCATGATGCCCACCAAATTTGAGGAATCTGCTGATTTTTGTATGTTACGTGAGCTGTTCATTTCAGTCTTCTGCAGTTAAGTATGAGTTAAACCACTTGACAACAAGACTTAAGGTTTTCCAGAAGAGTTCCATGATTTACACAGTCAAAAGCCTTTGAGAAATCACAAACAATCCCTGTGGGTGATGTTTGATTGTTCAGAGCATTTAATATTTTATTAGTGAAAACACATCTAGCATTTTCTGTTGAAATGCCTTTCAATACCACACTGACATTTTGTTGGTTCTTTACTATCCCCGTTTTTATGCAATGGTTTAACAATAGCATATATCTGTACATCACGAAAAATGCCGTGTTTCAGTGAGTTGTTACATACGTGGCTGAGAATCCTCTTTATCCGTTGGGAACTAGCTTTTACTGCTGTCTTGGACGCCATCAATTCATTGCGAGCTTTTACTGTTGACTAAGTTTATTATGCTCCTAATTTCAGAAGGAGAAATGGGTGGAATTTTAATTTTATGAATCTGCATAGGCATTGTCTCTTTCTTACACAGACTTGCTTTTTCTAATGAACATGTGGATCCTATTTTGTCGATAACATTAAAAAAATTTTTAATAATATATTTTTGACTTCTGACTTTTGATACCGAATTGTTTATTCATTTTGAAGCTAATATAGTACACTCCTGGAAATGGAAAAAAGAACACATTGACACCGGTGTGTCAGACCCACCATAATTGCTCCGGACACTGCGAGAGGGCTGTACAAGCAATGATCACACGCACGGCACAGCGGACACACCAGGAACCGCGGTGTTGGCCGTCGAATGGCGCTAGCTGCGCAGCATTTGTGCACCGCCGCCGTCAGTGTCAGCCAGTTTGCCGTGGCATACGGAGCTCCATCGCAGTCTTTAACACTGGTAGCATGCCGCGACAGCGTGGACGTGAACCGTATGTGCAGTTGACGGACTTTGAGCGAGGGCGTATAGTGGGCATGCGGGAGGCCGGGTGGACGTACCGCCGAATTGCTCAACACGTGGGGCGTGAGGTCTCCACAGTACATCGATGTTGTCGCCAGTGGTCGGCGGAAGGTGCACGTGCCCGTCGACCTGGGACAGGACCGCAGCGACGCACGGATGCACGCCAAGACCGTAGGATCCTACGCAGTGCCGTAGGGGACCGCACCGCCACTTCCCAGCAAATTAGGGACACTGTTGCTCCTGGGGTATCGGCGAGGACCATTCGCAACCGTCTCCATGAAGCTGGGCTACGGTCCCGCACACCATTAGGCCGTCTTCCGCTCACGCCCCAACATCGTGCAGACCGCCTCCAGTGGTGTCGCGACAGGCGTGAATGGAGGGACGAATGGAGACGTGTCGTCTTCAGCGATGAGAGTCGCTTCTGCCTTGGTGCCAATGATGGTCGTATGCGTGTATGGCGCCGTGCAGGTGAGCGCCACAATCAGGACTGCATACGACCGAGGCACACAGGGCCAACACCCGGCATCATGGTGTGGGGAGCGATCTCCTACACTGGCCTACACCACTGGTGATCGTCGAGGGGACACTGAATAGTGCACGGTACATCCAAATCGTCATCGAACCCATCGTTCTACCATTCCTAGACCGGCAAGGGAACTTGCTGTTCCAACAGGACAATGCACGTCCGCATGTATCCCGTGCCACCCAACGTGCTCTAGAAGGTGTAAGTCAACTACCCTGGCCAGCAAGATCTCCGGATCTGTCCCCCATTGAGCATGTTTAGGACTGGATGAAGCGTCGTCTCACGCGGTCTGCACGTCAAGCACGAACGCTAGTCCAACTGAGGCGCCAGGAGGAAATGGCATGGCAAGCCGTTCCACAGGACTACATCCAGCATCTCTACGATCGTCTCCATGGGAGAATAGCAGCCTGCATTGCTGCGAAAGGTGGATATACACTGTACTAGTGCCGACATTGTGCATGCTCTGTTGCCTGTGTCTATGTGCCTGTGGTTCTGTCAGTGTTATCATGTGATGTATCTGACCCCAGGAATGTGTCAATAAAGTTTCCCCTTCCTGGGACAATGAATTCACGGTGTTCTTATTTCAATTTCCAGGAGTGTATTTCTGTGCTGTTGGTTGTCCTGTGCCCTTTTCAACAACATTCCACATTGTTTCAATCTTATTGTTAGCGGTGCTAATCTCAGCCATTATACACATACTTCTAGCTGTTTTCAAATATGCTTACAAACTGTCGTGAAATAAGTTATACATAAATTAGAATTAGCTTCCCGGTACACTCCTTCCAGTCTGACTTCTGCAAGCTTTCTCTAAAATTTGCAGTTGTTAAGTCGGTAATTGAATTCATCATTTTGGAAGACTGTTTTGCATTACTCTAGGGAGCTATGTCATGTACTGAAACTGGGTGTGCATCGTGATCAGAAGGATCATTCTTAACAGGATAACTGTTTATTTGATTAAATTTACCTGAGTATATTAAAATATTATCTATCAGTGTGCTGCTTTTCTTTTCTATCCGAATGGGAAAATCAATAACTGATGTCAAATTGAAAGAACCCAGTAATATTTCAAGGTCATTCTTCCTATCAGACCCTTTCAGAAAACCGACATTGAAATCCCTCTATCTGAGTGACAGCACAACGAAGAATCGAAATGTTTCGAAATAGCTGAAAATTTCCCAATGGCCACCTGTATACAGTTACAATTATAAAAGTACCATTATTCAGTTTAAGCTCATAGGCATATTCTTCTACATGTTGCTCTACACAAAATTCACTAAAACAAAGGTGTTTTTGATTGCGATAAGATCTTTCCACGAAATTTAGATTTCAGCGTTCTCCTCCGAATGTGAAACTATGTTGTTGACGCCTACCTACGTAGGGATAAATGATCATTCTAATAAAATAAGAGAAATCAGATAATTTAAGTGTTTGTTTGTCCCGCACGAACCCTCTGCCAGGCACTTAAGTGCGAATTGCAGAGCAGTCTTGTAGATGTGGTTATAGATGTCACCCGCGAAGTATTTATTGTTACATGTACTCAATGATGGACCCAAACATAATGACCATTTGCTTAATAGTGTGTAGGTCAATCTCTAGAACGCAATAAGACAGCGATTCTGCATGGCATGGATTCGACAAGTCCTTGGTAGGTCTCCGAAGGGATGTGGCAAGAGATGTCTACGAAAAGGGGTCACAAATACCGTAAATTAGAGGCCGATGTTTTGTGGACGCAGAGCTGATATCTGATAGTGTGTCAGATGTCTTCCATCGGGCTTAGATCGGGTGAATTTGGTGGCCAAGATGTAAGCGTGAGTTCATTCTCAGGCTCTTCAAACCGCTGTAGCACGATTTTGGCCTTGTGACATGATCAGATATACTGCTGGAAGGTGCCATTGCACTCGAGGAAAACATGACGCATGAAGGTACATAGGTGATCCACAGGTGATCCACAGCTGTCACGACGCCTTCGATTACTAACACAAGTCGCATGGAAGGCCAGGGTTCATAATCACAAGTCGTTGTGCTCCTTGGCGAGCGTCGTTCCCCGATGAACCAAGCGTTCCTTTCCAGACGGTTACCAGCTTCTCATAAAGCTTGGTGAAGCGGCAGACAAGAAATCTTCTTGATGTTAACTATCCACCTGTTCGCTGATCTCCCTGTTGTTCTCGTACCCTGTATCTATCCTTCCATGATTATTTTCTTTAGATTTGCTCCACCTCTTCCCACAATACTATCAAAGAAATGAAGACTTTTTTGTTTGACCCGAGAAGAAACGTACCAGGAATTCAAATGGCTCTGAGCACTATGGGACTTTACATCTGAGGTCATCAGTACCCTAGCTTAGAACTACTTAAACCTAACTAACCTAAGGACATTACACACGTCCATGCCCAAGGCAGGATTCGAAACTGCGACCGTAGCAGCAGCGAGGTTTCAGACTGAAGCGCCTAGAACCGCTCGGTCACAACGGCCGGCTACCAGAAATTACGGAGCTGCTTAGTAATGGACACGTCAGTTCTTCTTTCGGTCCATTTTGTGCGCAGTACTCTGCTCCAGCACCAAAGCTCAAATGCATCAATGCGATGCTTGTCTCTGGCATTAAGGGTCCATGCTTCGCGTCCATAAAAGAGGACGGAAAACAGGAGTATTTCAGCAAGCCGGATTTTGTGCTGTTCGTTACCCTCGCTCTGTTTAACCAGATATTAGTGAGCTGCTTCATAGCCACTCGCCCTAGCGTCATCAGTCTTCTTAGCTCATCTTCACAGTTTCCCGTGTCGCAGATGTTTGATCCAAGATTGATGAAAGAATGCACGACTTCCAGTTCCTTTAATCGATCTGTGACCTGGACCTGCACCTCTCGAGCAGTTACATAAATTTGGACTTGCTCAGATTGATGTCTAATCCATATGGTATACTAATGTCCATTACTTTTGTCAGTAGCTCAGCAAGTTCATCTTTGTAGCTGGCTAAAAGCACGGTATCATTAGCAAAATGGGGGTTGTTAATAGTTCGTCCATATACTGAGATGCTTTTAGTCTAACCATGAGGAGCAGTCCTAATGACATATGAGGTGCATTCAAGTTCTAAGGCCTCCGATTTTTTTTCTCCGGACTGGAAACAGATAGAAACATACGCATTGTTTTAAAATGAGGCCGCGTTCATTGTCAATACGTCCCAGAGATGGCAGCACCGTATGGCAGATGGAATTTTACTGCCAGCGGCGAGAATGAGAACTGTTTTAAATACTTAAAATGGCGACATTTTCCTTACTTGAACAGCGTGCAATCATTCGTTTTCTTAATTTGCGTGGTGTGAAACCAATTGAAATTCATCGACAGTTGAAGGAGACATGTGGTGATGGAGTTATGGATGTGTCGAAAGTGCGTTCGTGGGTGCGACAAACCAAAACAACCTCGGGCTCGCACAAGCCGGTCTGACGACATGATCGAGAAAGTGGAGAGAATTGTTTTTGGGGATCGCCGAATGACTGTTGAACAGATCGCCTCCAGAGTTGGCATTTCTGTGGGTTCTGTGCACACAATCCTGCATGACGACCTGAAAATGCGAAAAGTGTCATCCAGGTGGGTGCCACGAATGCTGACGGACGACCACATGGCTGCCCGTGTGGCATGTTGCCAAGCAATGTTGACGCGCAATGACAGCATGAATGGGACTTTCTTTTCGTCGGTTGTGACAATGGATGAGACGTGGATGCCATTTTTCAATCCAGAAACAAAGCGCCAGTCAGCTCAATGGAAGCACACAGATTCACCGCCACCAAAAAAATTTCGGGTAACCGCCAGTGCTGAAAAAATGATGGTGTCCATGTTCTGGGACAGCGAGGGCGTAATCCTTACCCATTGCGTTCCAAAGGGCACTACGGTAACAGGTGCATCCTACGAAAATGTTTTGAAGAACAAATTCCTTCCTGCACTGCAACAAAAACGTCTGAGAAGGGCTGCGCGTGTGCTGTTTCACCAAGACAACGCACCCGCACATTGAGCTAACGTTAAGCAACAGTTCCTTCGTGATAACAACTTTGAAGTGATTCCTCATGCTCCCTACTCACCTGACCCGGCTGCTAGTGACTTTTGGCTTTTTCCAACAATGAAAGACACTCTCCGTGGCCGCACATTCACCAGCCGTGCTGCTATTGCCTCAGCGATTTTCCAGTGGTCAAAACAGACTCCTAAAGAAGCCTTCGCCGCTGCCATGGAATCATGGCGTCAGCGTTGTGAAAAATGTGTACGTCTGCAGGGCGATTACGTCGAGAAGTAACGCCAGTTTCATCGATTTCGAGTGAGTAGTTAATTAGAAAAAAAATCGGAGGCCTTAGAACTTGAATGCACCTCGTAATCCGCATAGATGTTGTACCAAAGGGAGGATATGACGCAGTACTGGCTGACACATTTTGATGCACTGAAGAAATCAGATGTGCCAGCACTTGTCTACACAGCTGCGAGGTGATTGTTGTAGAGGGGAATACTTGCAATAGTAGAAAGAGAAATACAAAATATTGTACCCAGTGACTTGCGTTCATGATTCGGTGCATTTTTCGAGCAGACATTCACCTGGATGTAGGGGTATGGAGACACGAGCATCAACGTGGTGTAAGCAGAAACGTAATATATCCGACCAGGCAACACTTCCCCAGTGATCCACAATCCAATCTAAATGCTCCCGTGGGCCGTGGGCATTGAAATCGTAATTGATGATGTTGTTGGGTCTACATGGGAATACGCAGGGGTCGTCTGATGTGGAGTTCCTTGCTCTATCTGCAATGTTCTCTGAAGAGTGTGCTCTGAAACACTTGTGACTGTACCAGCATTGTACTGCCTGTCCTGCTTTGCAGATCAGACAAGCCTCCGACTTATACGTTCTGAGATGAGGCGTGGACGTCCAACATTTTGTCATCTACTCGTGGTTTCACAGTCCTTCAATGATAGTAGCACAAGAGCAGCCGACCCACTTCGCCGTTTCTGAGAGACTCGTTCTCAAGCGCCAACCGGTAATAACCAGTCCTTTATCAGAGTCGCTTATGTTAGTGGCGTCTTTCATTTGCAGCCCGTCTCGTAGCTAAAATGATTCTCCACTCGGCTCTGGTCATCTCATGTACTTTCTTACCGCCTCACCTGCCCGAACGCAACAGGCAGCATTAAATTTTCTAGTAGATAGTGGTCATAAATATTGCTCGTCGGCACGTAACACCTCATGGCAAGTTGCCGTCGGGTCAGATGTTTTCGTCGTACAAGCACATTGTCAGTAGAAGTCGTCAGCATTTTCTTTGTGCACTTTCTTCACGATCGTGCCATGAACTATACGCCAGTAACATTCCACATTGAGCTAAGATGGAAAGTATCGCTTACTGCACATATTTATTTTCAAGGTACGTAGTGTAGTTCTGATATCCCCTTACAATGTCTTAGAACGTTTATAGTTACTGAGTAGGTAATGGTGCAATTAGGAGCCAGCATCTGGTGACGTGCCACATCCAAACTGCAGAAACAGCGTTTATTAGTACAGCAGGATGCGGATCAGCAATGAAAATAGAGAGACAGAGTACGTAATGTATACTTTGCGTCTTCTTTGTATCTTAGCGCTGAACATCGTTACTACAACGGTTTGTTGGTTAGTAATGACCAGTCACAGTCAATTATTATCGCGCTTTTAGTCAGTAGATGCAGGAGAGTGCAACAAATTACACACATGCTTGTTTATGTCTCACGGAAACGACGCGTCTCCGGACGTTTATCTATCCAGCACCTCTACACGTCCTAAGAGTTTATTAGAGGACTTTATACACACGCCAGACCTTGAAAATCAAAATATGCACGTACGAGGCTTCATCGTAGCTTAATGTGGAATGTTACTGGTTTGTCGTTCATGGTAGTATCGCGGAAAAATTGCTTGTACACATTCAAAAGTAGAATCAGATCCATCTGTTAATGGTTTCTGTATGGGCGGCAGAGAGGTGCATCAGGTTCATCATCGAGGACTGATTGGCGTAGTTTCGCAAATGATTTTTTCCTGATAGAATCGGATCCTCTTTCGAGAGTCTGTTTGGTCAGTTTCTTCAAAGTTTTAATAAATTCCACTGGCGATCGTAGCAAATTTACGTTCGCCCATACCGTTCCGTTGCTCGCTCAGTTAAGTGTGATGATGATTGAACGGGATGCGCATGCGACATAATGGAGAAGTGTTTTAGCGGAAGAGCTTGCACTGTAAGCATTCTCTTTCGTAGCACAGCCACGGCTCTCCATTGCGTTAGATGCCACTGTATTCTAAATCTGCGTATTTATACGCCTTTAGTTAAGTCGATATCGATTAAACGAGGAATTATGAATTTTTCTTCTTTACTCTGCGTATGAAATAAAGTATACCGTTTGCTTTTTTATCAAATTGCGCTTTGGCGTTGGTTCCATTTCAAATCCCTATGCATCGTTAACTCCTAAAGTTCTGAATCGTTAAGTTCGTACAGAAAACTGCTTCATTTTGCACTTGATGTAGGGCTCAAATATAGAAATTTTCTACATTTAGAGAGTGATGTTCGTTCGCACAGTGCGCCGATGCATCGTCAAGGTCAAGCCTGTTGAACAGGTCCAATGACCTCAACAAATGGAAAACAATGAGAAACTAGAACTTCCGGAGATTATATGCTGCGTTCTCACACGCATCGTAGCATTCATAATTTCCTCCGCGAGGTGTCTGGCATTCGGCGATAATTTTGTGTAGCGTGTTTGAGATGGGGAGAATTCCTAAGTGACTGCTTCCACGTGTCCGGCCCAGTTGTCTGGGCCTCCATCTTTCCGGTGGCTGGTCTCCGCGTAAATCTGTCCGGCTGACCACCGCTCTCCCACGGGAAACGCCAAGCTTCGCTTGCTCTCTGTAGTGACTTGTATTCCTCCGCAGCTAACGACACACTTCTGTAGCGTTAAATTACTGCTGGAAACGACAGGTTTCTATCTTCTCGGCAAGTGACTGATTTGCTGACGTATGAAAAACAAAACTTTTCTCTTACAGTGGGAGAAAATACCGTCTGGATCACTCACTGTATGGTCGGCCGGGGTGGCGGAGCGGTTCTAGACGCTACAGTCTGGAACCGCGCGACCGCTTCGGGCGCAGGTCCGAATCCTGCCTCGGGCATGGGTGTGTGTGATGTCCTTAGGTTAGTTAGGTTTAAGTAGTTGTAAGTTCTAGGGGACTGATGACCTCAGAAGTTAAGTCCCATAGTGCTCAGAGCCTTTTGAACCATTTTTGAACTCCCTGTATGAATATGATTAAATATAGCTCCTTCGAACTGAATGACATTAACACTCATCTGATCTGCATTTCATTCTTGTGATTTCTTTTAAGTAAGTACAAATTGAAACATATAGGATTCCAAGTTCAAAGTATTCTCTGCACTAGTACCGCAGCATAAGTGTCTGCTCGGGATATTATTCTTGGACGGTAATAAGTATATGAAAGTAGTACACAAGCGATGTAGGATGCACATGTCGTAGAGCATGTTAACAAGTTACGGGACGACCAGCTGTTGCACAGAAATCTGTCATCCAGCCAAATGGTAGCTGCCAGTAGCCACACAGTTGCACGGCACAGTCCTAGGCGTCTCTTCGCACTATAGATGTGCAACCAAAATAAAGGACAACTGACGGTAGAATTGCTACGCCTGCGGCAAATACAGTCATAACGAACACCGAAAATCTAAAAAGCTTTCTGTCATTTTGAAGTAATTGTGGAACGAACTTATTTGGGAAGAACATACCATAAACAACCACTATCCTCACAAATTTTCGAATTCGTCGAACAACACTCCGATCAAAAATACGCTGAATTACATCCAACGACGCTCAGTAATAACTAAGGAACATGATTGCCTGTCTTAACAGATTTGCATACTCACGAAATAAATTCATTAATAGTGGTGATGTAAGAAAGAACATCGTATTAACAAATTAGGCCTTGAAAGAAGGTAACGAAAGATTTATGAGATGGGGAAAGTAGACATTTTCATCGACTGCGTTAGGTGAGCTCTGATGTTAAACATCATTATGTAGTGTGGTCAGTAACGCTATGAATAGCTCTTAAGGATATTGCAAGGTAGCCTGAACTGAGAAATAACTATTAAAAAGAAAATTCGATTCGTTGAACCGTTTTCGAGTTAATTAGGTAATCAGGTCGTTGCGCGCGCAAATCAAGCGGCCTGCCAGAGGCGGTGTCACCTGACGTGATCTTCGTTTGGTTTCCTAAAACAGAAAAAGAGAGGGATGCAAAAATTGGACATGGATCTCATGTGCTATCATCTACGCTATGAGAACAACAGATACTAATTGTTCAAAAAAATGGCTCTGAGCACTATGGGACTTAACATCGGAGGTCATCAGTCCCCTAGAACTTACAACTACTTAAACCTAACTAACCTAAGGACATCACACACACCCATGCCCGAGGCAGGATTCGAACCTGCGACCGTAGCAGTCGCGCGGTTCCGGCCTGAAGCGCCTAGAACCGCTCGGCCACCAGCGGCCGGCGTACTAATTGTGTGTGACGGGCCGCTTGAATTGACGCGCAGTCCTGGTCGGCTAACTTCACTACTAATCACCTCGGAAACGACGCAACGTGTCGAATCTTTTTCTTAAAGATTATTTCTCGTCACAACGTACCGTCCAACACTCTTACACGCTTTTCACACTGTTTCTCACCACCCTGTATATGGCGTATATCGTTTGTAATTCAACGAGCTGATGAATGCAAATTGTTCTCTCTGGTGTCGTCTTCGACTCCGTAAAGAGGAAGATAACTGAACATCCTGAGGGTAAAAATTTGTCATTGCCTCAGTCCAGACCGTGGAGGACAATAATTTTAAGTATCGCAAAAATTTGAAACTTGTTGCTTTGGAGGCCTAAAAATGAAACTGAGATACCACAGTACTTAAGAAAAAAAATACAAATTATTATTATTATATCGAAACATATTTTGTATTTATTGCTCATAGACAACTGCGATGCGTTAAAGACGTGGATGACTGCAAGTAATATTTGCGTCAAGTGGATGGGATGGAGGAGGGAGTGGGGGGACAGTAACCCCTCTATCAGAACTGAATCCTGGGTCCGTACCTGCTAGACTAACATTGGAGGTCCGATTTCTCTGACATTTGTGCCGTCTGTTGTTAGGCAGGTGTTAGACTGATTCTCTGTTTCCACCATTGCGTTGTTATACTTTACTTACATGGTTAAAATAAGAAACCACACGAAAGAGAAATTGGTCTAAGGAACGAAGGCCGGGCTTAAATGTTACGTTTTCCCATTTCACTATGGGGTCGGCACGGTTACGTGGGTTGACGCAGTGTTAGAGACAGTGGGTGGCCGAGTGCTCCACTTGTTCTTGTCTCTTCCCATATCATGACACATTGTTCAACATAATCGTTTTGGTGGTCCAGGTGTTACGGCCTGGGAGCTGCACTCACCGGTAAATATTATTGTGTCTCAGTATTCCTTCCCTATATGCGTCTCTTTTTAGCGATGCATTCCGACCTCACTTCTTTTTTATGGATGACAGTGCGCGACCGCGTCGTACAGTGCATGTGGAGTAGTTCTTGAAACTAGAGGATATTCGGCGAATCGACTGGCTTGCCCGTTTCGCCGGTTTAAATGCCATAGAGCACGTGTGGGATGTGCTTGGAGATGTATTGCAGTACGTCCAAGTGCACCAACGACCATCCAGCACTAGTCAGCCGCGCTGCTGGAACTCCTCAACAAGCCGGCCGTTGTGGCCGAGCGGTTCTAGGCGCGTCAGTGCGGAACCGCGCTGCTGCTACGGTCGCAGGTTCGAATCCTGCCTCGGGCATGCATGTGTGTGCTGTCCTTAGGTTAGTTAGGTTTAAATAGTTCTAAGTCTAGGCGACTGATGACCTCAGAGTACGTCCCATAGTGCTCAGAGCCGTTTTAACCATTTGAACTCCTCAACAACCTTGGGGCCAGTATGAAAGCACGTTCCAAAGCGTTAATTGTTGTCCGTGGTGATCACACACGTCGCGCGTTTTGTAAGGCCCAGCAACACGTCATGAATCGTGGTAACTTCAGTGTAATTATTAGCCCTGAATAAAAGTGTCATTTCATTTCGTCTCACTGCGTAATTTTGCAGTATAGTGCAAAAGGTACCAGGGTGGCATTTGAAAGAGGGAAAGATGACAAAATATTTGAAAAAGGTCATTAAAAGACGATAAAATGGTTTAAAAAGTTGATTAAAAGGTGATGAATTATTTCAATAAACAGGTATGGCACAGCCTTCAGTACAGTACCTCTGCAACCAAAAAGATCGATTAAGGCCGTATAAAATTTTTCTAATACCATCCTGGGTGGGTTATGGCCGTTTCTTTCTTTCATACCAGTTTATTAATATATCCAGATGCATTGATAATTCGGTACTGGTAATTCGCTATCGGTAATCGTAATTCAAAAACAAAATCAGTATGACATTTGTACAACTAATGACATACTACACTTCAGTACTGGAAAAGATTCAACAAAATATTTTTGGATCACTGATTCTTAGGAATCTTAGCAAAAAAAGGAACGAATGGCACTAGATTTTCTTTTCTCAGGATTTTCCTGTTTGGTTTTCAACTCTCTTTCTTTCACTCTTTCTTCTACTTTCATGATTTGTGCACTCTCAACATACACTGGGCCAATTTTGTTGCCTTTAAATAATTTTTCTCGAGTGCTCTCTTAGGTTTAGCTTAAGACAGAGAGAGAAGTTCTTCCCCTGCCTCCTTAGATCGCAGCCGGCCGCTGTGGCCGAGCGGCTCTGGGCGCTTTAATCCGGAACCGCGCGACTGCTGCGGTCGCAGGTTCGAATCCTGCCTCGGGCATGGATGTGTGTGATGTCCTTAGGTTAGTTAAGTTTTCGTAGTTCTAAGTTCTAGAGGACTGATGAGTCCCATAGTGCTCAGAGCCATTTGAACCATTTGAACCTTACATCGTTGCTGTTCTTTTTTCTTTTCTTTCGTAGCATAGTCAAATGATTTTTTATTGTTCACCTTTTATAATGTCCTCTTCATGATGTCCTTGGTTTTTTTCTTCTTTCTGCTTTTCTTTTAATTTGAGTTTTCTTTTTCTTCCACATTCTTCCTTCTAAGCAGTGTAATTTGCTTGTTTTTGATGTCCGCATCTAATGAGCTTTGGATCAGTGGGCACAGCAAGAGACTGGGGGTGTTGTCGCATAGCATCCCTCGCAGCCAAAACACTGTTTAAAAATCTTTTCGTCATCGAAGCCTTGTCTCCGCCCAGTGTGTGCTTCGAAATGTCCGCATTTCCATGGGACAATGTACGAGAAGCTTTAACTGATGAGTCTCTTCTCGATATGTGCTGCTGCCAGAAATTTCCAATACCTTTATTATATAAGGCTGGGTCATTTTTTCAAACTATAGAACCTTCCATTCGTCTAACAAGTAATGCTGCCGGGCATCGACACGGCGTTATTTTTGCAACCTTCAACATGTCACTGCAGCTTCTGCAGCACTGCAGCTTTATTCTTTCCTTGGGGTCTAAGTACTTAAAACTTGCTAGTGGTGCACTTGGTAAGCTCATCTTTTCCATCACATTTTTGCGAGCTGAGATCTAATGTTTTTGTGCATTCTTTATAAGTCACAACTTCTTCCCATTTACTAAGCTCTTCGGTTACTTGCACGCTAACAGGTGGTTTTTCAAGAGCAACCAGATTATCCAATATAAAGTGTTTAATATGAAGAACTTAGGAAAATCAATTTTTCTCAAAGCAGAAATATTTAATACACAAGCAAAAAATGTTTTGAAGTGTGTTTTCCATTTCTGTAGGCAACTTGTGAATCAAAGCTGTTTAGCATTCAAAACGTTATGTGAACTTGCTGAATAGTTCTGAAGATGAAATTATGAAATGGAGTTTTGCTTTCATCGAAGGGATTTTTTTAAAAAAAGATTCACGATTGCATTGCAGGATTTGAACTGAACAATTGCAGAGTAATCTTTTCACTGGTATGTGCTTAAGGAAGTAATATTGAATAACATGCCACTGTTCCAAAATCTGTTAGCCGAAAGTCCTAAACTAAACCACCTTGTAGCTGTATGTCTCAAAAACTTTTGATGTGGAATGTTAGACTGAATTCTTTCAAATTCTTCCCATCGATCAGGCCAACTGTCAAAATAATGGTAGATATTGACGAGGACTTCGGATACTTCGTCACCTAAACACTCCAAAGCCTTTGCGTAGCCATTATGCTTTGTAAGAATGTTGCCAAGTTCTGATACTTGTAAAATATCTGTCACGGGATTCCTGGACTTCACTATCTAAAAGCCTAAACAGTTTTTTTTATTGGCAGTAAGTCTGTCCGATCCCAGCGTAATGCATTTATTTAGGAACAAATTGGCTTCAGAAAGTTCTTAAAATAATTTCTGACGTGACGTTTTACCTTCTGCTTTGGCGATAAAGTTGTTAGTTGATGCCTTGTAATACAATACTTTCTTTACGACAAAAATGTTATGGGTTTTTGAACTCTTTGTTTTTTATCTTTAAAACTGGTGATTTCATCGAAACTCGACGTGTAATATGGTGACGTTTCTTCTGATTTGATCTATTATAAATGCTTCTTCTATCACACGGTATATTCCCGTTAATATGGTTTCAATCCATCGTTATTAAGTATATCATTTTCTTAGACGAAAGTGAAAGACGTTCAGGGACACTGTCAGGGAACATCTCCCTAAAAACGTTACAAGTGTCATTTGACGAATGCGTAGAGTATTTGGATATCAATGATTTCAATGTCCAAACCAATTCAGCGTTGACGGAACTAACCATGGCACTTAATATCTGTATTGTGGCGCACGTAACGAACATGAAGGTTGTATCTGATCTGAAAGTTCTGAATATGACTGACATGGTTCACATTTAACTTCGAAATTACACTTACGTTTTGTTGAAATTGAGAGGTTAAAATCTGCCTGAAAACATTTCGTGTCCAAATTAATACAGCAAGAGCACACACTACAGAATAGTTCACTTTTACTAACTTTTTCCCCCATGAGGAGACTTTACTTTTCAACCAATCTGTCTTTTTAAGCCAGTCACTTCGGAATTTGCATGTTATCATCTCGAAAAGTTAATTTTCAAATTTCAATGGAGTATCATAGAAGCAGTTTTGTTACTATTGTAAAATTAAAATCTGGAACAAAAATAAAAGCATTTGTAAAAGAGGAATATCTGACACTAATAACAGTTTCGCAAAATATAAAAAAACGCTCAAAATATTAATGTTTCTTAAATTTCAGAAGTGAGGTTTTATCTGCTTTCGCCATTCCAAAAAACTAAATGAACTAACAGGAATAAAGAAACTTGGCAAGAAAATAAATATCTTATTTCCTCCCAAAAGCTGCCAAAAATGTTGAAAAATGTGACAAAAATTTAAAACGTTTACAAAAAGGTCAATGTAAAAAATAAAAGGTGACTAAAGGTGAAAAAGGTGACTGGCTCCTCACCCTGTATGTATGGCCGAAGTTTCGTCGAGCTCTGTTACTTGGCAGTCACAAATCACGCGAAAGTTACTTTCATCCTTAAATTTTGCACATCAGTGTATTTTGATATCATTAAATTTTGTGAGTAGGTGTGTAGTCCTCCAGATCCCTTCATTAGGGTTCCGTCGGTCAGAAAAGGTCAAGCCTTTCTTTGTCTATTTTATCTTTGAGGGGTATCTAAATA
Organism: Schistocerca cancellata; assembly: GCF_023864275.1. NCBI lineage: Eukaryota > Metazoa > Arthropoda > Insecta > Orthoptera > Acrididae > Schistocerca > Schistocerca cancellata. The sequence goes on from NC_064631.1 coordinate 405,381,143, forward strand.
CTGCCAATGCATGTTTCCAATATTAATTCTTGGTTTGTTGCTCTTTGAGAAGTTTACTGTTGTTGATGTGAGTCAGGTCTGTTTCTTAGCTACCTTTCACACAGTCTGCCAATGATGCTTTTCTTCTTCCACTACCTGCCTCACTTGCAAAAACCCTCTAGCGCCTGCTTTTCTCGGCAAGCACAGCCTACCGACGTATTTGCGAAGTACAAATGCACGGTGAAATTACATTAGTTTTCTTGTTGTCCCATCTAGTTTATCCAGCTCTACTTGTGTCCAGTGCACGATGCTTGTGGTGTGTATTATGACAGTTACGGCCCAGGTATTTAATTCCTTGATTATATTGCTATCATTCTGTTTCCTTTTCAAATACGTTTGATCCTTTGGATGTAGTTTTTGCTGGCCGCACTTTTATATGCCCATGCTTGATGTTGTCCAATTGCAAAATGTGTATCTATTTGTATGCTTTAGGCTGGTGGCCATTGCTGGCTTGTCCATTTAGCATTTCGATGCTTCTGAGATTTTGCCCTTCTTTAGTGCCATGTGGGCAACTTGTCTAAGCCAATTTTCAGGTTGATGTCATTGCTGAAGATTCGGAATGCGTTCGCCAGAGACGGGATTTCAGTTCAGATTTTCCGTAGAGCTTCATGTCATTCATGTATAGCATGCAGAATATTTTCTGATAATTTCTCGCTGAAACTTTCTGGCAGATTAAAACTGTGTGCCGGACCTAGACTCGAACTCGGGACCTTTATCTTTCGCGGGCAAGTGCTCTTCCACGTGAAAGGCAAAGGTCCCGAGTTCGAGTCTCGGTCCGGCACACAGTTTTAATCTGCCAAGAAGTTTCATATCAGCGCACACTCCACTGTAGAGTGAAAATTTCATTCTAGAATTTCTCGCTGTTTCATTGCCCAGATTTGTTTTACAAAGACAATTGACAGTGACGTCAAGGCGATGATGAACAACAGTGGCGGCACCGAATTCCTCAGTATACCGTGACGTTAAAATTAAAGAAACTCGGTCCATATTGAGAGATACCGAGAATCTTTCTTCGTGCGTGCCATCGGTTAGTGGAATAAGAGGCTCAGGGGTGGAGAGGGGGAGAGAAATTATACTGGTACACTACGTACCTACCACCACACCCACAGACTGCAGCACTTTATTTTTGCCAAAGCCGGGTGATTTCATTCATGATTGACTGACACCACACTGTTCCCCAATTCATTGACTAATAAAATCCTACTTTTCTACGTAATTTCCGTTCAGTGCTATGGAATTACACTTCTTTACCGTGAGAGACTGTAGCCGTCATTGTATCCCTCTACTGGTTTGCTTCTCAGCCAAGCATCAGTGATTTCCCGTCATTGTTGTAGTACTTCCCCTGGAGTACATCCCTCAGTGGACCAAAGAGATGATTTTTTGGTTTGTGGGGTGCTCAACAGCGTGGTTATCAGCGCCCGTACAATTACCCAATCTTTGCTCAGTCCAATTGCGCCACTTTCCTGGATGATGATGAAATGATGAGGACAACACAAACACCCAGTCATCTCGAGGCAGGTGAAAATCCCTGACCCCGCCGGGAATCGAACCCGGGACCCCGTGCTCGGGAAGCGAGAACGCTACCGCGAGACCACGAGCGGCGGACAGGACCAAAGAGATGGAAGTCAGAAGGCGCGAGGTACCTGCTGTAGGGCGGATGTGGAAGAACAGTCCACTGATGTTTTTGTGTCCTCTCTGGCGCACACTTGCGAGGTCTTGCGCTATCGCGAAGAAGAAGAAGAAGAAGAGGTTTCGAATTTTTATTACCTCGAATACGCCGTAATTTTCTTCAGTTTCGTAAGAGTCTCACAAAAGACTTCGGAGTTGATCGTTTGACCGTGAGGGAGAAAATCGAACAAAATAATCCCTTCAGCGCCCCAGAAGACTGTAGCCATGACTTTACCAGATGAGAATACTGTTTTGAGCTATTTCTGCGAAGGAGGCGCGTGGTTGCCCGTTCAGAGATTGCTATTTTGCCTCCAGCTGAAAGTGGTGAATCCGTGTTTCATCTCCCGTAACGATCCTCTGTATGCTCTTCAGTTAGGTTCCGAGGAACCGATCGGGAACAACCCGTTGAATACGTTAACTTACGGGCAAGTGTGTCATCACTTGATTGTTATTCTTCGATCCCGTCGAATAAGTGTGTCCCCACACTGCAACATTGCATGCGTCACAGCTGTGCGCGGCCGGACTGTGCGAGGCAAATCGTAACAGATTTTCTTGTTCTTGCTACCGAAACACTACTCACGACCAGCCCTCAGAGCTCTACTTCTCTTGGTCCCACACAAAGTTTTACTCCACCATGACGCACACTCCGCTACACAATGAAATTGTGAGAACAATGCCCTGGTTTGTGTCTATGCCTCTCTCCGCGATATCCAGGAATGGTTTATAGTCTTGCAATGTATGCAGGAGAACTTATGTGACGTTTAAAAATTAGGTGAGAGGGACTGGAAGAAGTAGGGCAGTGAGGTCGTGAGTCGTGTTCAGTAAGTAAGAGCACTGACCGCGAAAGACATGATTCCGGGTCCGAGTCCCAGTACTGCACTCAGTTTTAATCTGCCAAGAATTTTTTTAAAAACCAAATATTCATTTTCGACCTTTAGTTCCTTATTACTAGCACTCAGTTCAATTTTTTTTTTCTTTGTCGTCAATTATCTGACTGGCTTGATGCGACCCGCCACCAATTTCTCTCCTTGCCAACCTCTTCATCTCAGAGTAGAATTTGCAACCTACGTCCTCAATTATTTTCTGGGTGTATTTCAATCTTTGTCTTTCCCTATAGTTTTTACCCTCTACAGCTCTTTCAAGCACCATGGAAGTTATTCCTTGGTGTCTGTAACACGTATCCTGTCATGCTATACCTTCTTGCTGTCAATGTTTTTCCATCTATTCCGTTCTTCATTGATTCTGCGGACAACCTCCTTATTTTTTATCTTACCAGTCCATCTGATATTCAACATCCTTCTGTAGAAACACATATCAAAACTTAGATTCTCCTCTTTTCCACGTTTCAAACAGTCCATGATTTACTTCCATACAATGCTCTGCTCCAAACGTATTATTCTCAGAAACTTCTGCCTTAAGTTAATCTGCTTTTTATGTCGTCATTGTTACGTCCTTCATGGGTTACTTTGCTTTCAACATAATCAAATTCCTTCATTTCATCTACTTCGGCGTCCCCAATTTTGATGTTAAGTTTGTCGCTAATCTGATTTATACTACTCATAATCACTTCCGTGTTTCTTCGGTTTATTCCCTATCCACATTCTGTGCTCATTAGAATGTTCATAACATTCTACAGATCCAGTAATTCTTCCTCAATTTCACTGAGGATTGCAATGTCATCAGCGAATCGTATCAATGATATTCTTTCACCCTTAATTTTAATCCCACTCCGAGTTCTCTCTTTTACTTGCTTTATTGCTTCCTCAGTGTACACACTGAACAGTAATGGACAAAAGCTGCATTCCTAACTTGCACAATTTTTAATCTGAGCGCTTCGTTCTGGTCTTCTGATCTTATTGTTCCCTCTTGGTCGTTGTGCATGTGGTATGTTACTCATGTTGCCCTATAGCTTACTACTGTTTTACAGAGAATTACGAACATTTTGCACCTGTTTGTATTTTCTAGCTCGACAGATCCTGTCAAGGCGCCTTGATTTTTCTTAAGTCTTGGCTCAATTATCAAGCGCAACGTCATAAATGCCTCTCTGCTGTCTTTACCTTTCTTAAACACAAACTAATCGACATCCAACATTTGCTCAATGTTATTTTGCATTTTTCTGTATATTAGCCTTGTCGGAAACTGAGTGCATCACGATTTTCTACGATCTATGTACTTGTTAACGTTTGCATCGCACGCGTCAGGGTAATCGTAATACAGGATGTCGGAGCTAGAGATATACAAAAACGTCTGCTCATATTTCAGTACCTACTAGAGGGTATAACTTTATTTGTCCAACATTGCACAAAGGAGCTCAAACATTTTGAAACTTGCTGGTATAGTTAGACGTGGGCATCATTTGTGGCTCGACAGATATCGAAATGGTACTTAACTTCTGTTACGGCCTCTACTGCGGCGTAGACACGTTGCGTCAAATCTACCAGAACTCGAATCTTTGTTACGTAAAAATGCCCCTGATAAACCTCATGCGCTGAAATAGAGCGGTGGAAGGCATCTGTGGAAATGCGTAGTTCGCCAATATGTCGAGATAGGACTGCCTTGTCAGTGGCGCGCATGCACCTCGCGATTCAGCGCTGTTCATTGCATGGTGAGGATCACATCTTGGAGAGTGCCTCTATCCATTTCGCACTTGTCCAGCAAGATAAAATTCAGAGTTCTTTTCTTTTCAGAAGGATTTGTTTGTGTATACCTCCAGCCCGGACACGCTGCGGATTTGTGCAGGCAGCGCTTGCTGCTAGACAGCACGCACCGGCGGACAGCACGGGTTTCGGTTCCGCGTGGTTGACGGGGCCCGCTGGCAGTGGCAGGCCGTCATTTGGCGGCACGCGGGAGCAGCCTCGGGCCGGTGAACGGTGCGTCGACCCGCCGCGCCGGGCTTTACCCGGCTACGCTTCCGTGTCCCGCATCACTAGCCAGCGGGACAGCCGCACACTTCCGTCTGCATCTGGGGAACAGGGCCGGCTGGAGCTCCTAGCGACCGCCTTAGGAGCGCCGGAGAGCCCTTTTGTATAAAGAGCACCATTAATTGACAAAATATCATTCATTGCTCTATTATTGTGCGTATCCAAAATCTCATTGTAACCGAGCTAAAAAAAAGCAGCAGTCTTCACCGTTACTTTCGACTTTAATCCTGATTTAAGTTACACAGAAAATGGTCGTTCATCAGCCAGAGCCTGGTGCAGACATTATTATCGAAGAACATTTAATTGGATTTATTCCAGTTAAAGCACTACGAGATGGTGAGACAACAGAGTCATGTGGATTACACACGAGGCCAAAAATATGATAACGATTCGAATATGACAAGGGAAAAATAGTTCAAAATGAATTAAAAACTGTAATCTACGAGTATTATTTTATTCCATTTGGGGCTCATTCTTTACATCTTAGCGTGAAAGATGCAGCGGTGTCATGTCCTATGACTATCAACTTTTTCAGTACAGCACAAGGAGTTTTCTATTTCTTTTCTGCGTCTTTCTATCGGCGGGGAATTTGAGGAAACGTTTATCCAAACCTACTTTTAAACCTTTCAGGAGTAATCGTTCGGAAAGCCAGAGACCTTGTAGCCTCTTTACACATGTCAAAGTCAGTGTCACTAATATTGTAAGAAAGCTACAAGAATTCGAAATATTTTTGTCCAGTAGTCTGGTTTCAAATTATTTTTAGTATCAACCTGGTCATAAAAGCTCTCCAAGGAGCTACTGTAAAACTACCGAGTGCTGTGGATGTATTTGAAAACATTGGCAGTGTTTTTAAGAAGGTGAGATTAGAAGACGGCTGTAAACGAGACGCGTTTAATAAGTAATGTAACGTTCTTTTCTCCGTCAATTTCGGTTGAAAAAATGCAGAATTTTCTGTCGGGCATCGTGGAAAATCCCCGCTTCAGCTCCTATAGTTTCATGAAGTTCCGAGAGGTGTATGCAACAGAGATGCGTCCCAAGCAGAGAGCTGCCGAGCTGTCATTGAGTTTCTTTTGCCGGAAAACAAGAGCATCGCAAATGTTCATAAGGCTTGCAAAAGGTCTGTGGAGATTTGGCAATGAAAAGCAGCACGGTGTGTCATCATCGCAACAAGGTCGCGGAAACCAGTCCGATCTCAGGTGCGCCGGCCGGCCGCACACAGCTGTGACTCCTGCAACGTTGGAACGTGCGGACACTCTCATTCGAGGCGATCGACGGATCACAAAGACCTCGCTGCACTTCTGGATGTCACTGTTGGGAGTGCTGATACATTCATCCACCAGTTGGGGTACTCAAAGGTGTGTGCCCGCCGGGCTCCTCGCCGCCTAACAGAAGACCATAAAGAGAAACGAAGGACCATGTGTGCGGAACTGCTTGCTCGTTACGAGGCTGACTGTGACAATTTTTTGTCGAACGCCATCACAGGCGATGAAACATGGGTTCACCACTTCGAACTGGAAACAAAACGGCAACTGGTGCCACGCTAACTTTCCTCCGAAGAAAACGTTCAAAGCCGCACCGTGAGGCGGTGAAGTCATGGCGACGGTCTTCTGGGACTCTGAAGGGGTTATTCTGTTTTACCTCCTCGCTCATGGAGCAACAGTCAACTCGTAACTGTATTGTGCTTTACTGAGAGTTTTACCAACTCAGTCAGCTCACAGTCAGTATTATCGAACATGAACAATAATGGCCTTATCGGAGTTAAGAACTTCTCATTCTTGTCACAGACTTGCTCAGACTGCTCGTGCGAAATAAATTTTTTAATATGAGTCGGTGTGGTATTGTATCGAAAGCTTTTTGCAAGTCTAGAAACATCGAATCCATATTGTTGTTTCTATCCAGTGCTCTTAGTGTATCAAATGTCAAGAGTGCACGGGTGATTTTTATGATTTTTTCCTCGGAGATCACTTTGTTCATAGCAACAATTCTGTTATAAATTGTGATGAGTGGTTATAGGACAGTAGTTCTGTGCTTCAGTTCTACTACCTTATTTCAGATATTCTTTTCCACTCACTGGGAACAGCCCGCTATTCTAATGATCTGTGCTAAATTATTGAATTAATACTGGAGCTAATTCATTTACAAATACTACAGAGAACCCATTTAGGCTCTGCCAGACTCTGGCTCTCTTGAGTGTTACAGGATTCAGTTGCTTTCAACACTGTTAGTGTATCTAATCATTGCACTAGTACAGGGTTGATTGGGAACGGAGTTGAGCATTACGGCGTTGGTAACTTTCTGTTTCTGACAGTTTGCTAATATTTGTGCCTCTGACAGCATCTACATATGACAAAATTTCTGTGCGTTATGGAAGACGTCGTATTGTAATCTGTGTACAATCTGCGTATATTCTGTTATTTGTGCTTGCATACAACGAGATTGTTCTTAGTAGTTTTCGCAAATACCAGAATGGCGGAGGCTGTATACGTATGTAACGTTGCAGCAAAAATCGTTGGAAGCGAGAACCAGGCCTCAGGACATGGGCGGCCGAGGGCAGGTGACAGTAGAGAAGCGGAACGTGCGCTACACCTGCCGCCGTTCCTCCCGGCTGACTTGTAACCGCCACGGGCTGTGGGGAAGAAAACCAGCATTCTGAACTCATGATTAAATAACTGAAGAAATGCTGAAAACTATACTACAGTACAGCACCTTTACGCGACAGAGTAACGATAAATCGTAATATAGACGTAAAGTCTTTCTACGGAAAGTTACATGTAGGTAGTAGTATTTTGAAGATGATCACTTGAGCGCTCTTTATAGTTCTGAAGGCAGAAGGGATAAAATACAGTGAGCGAAAGACTAATTTAAAATTTGTACAGAAACCAGACTACAGTTGCAAGAGTCGAAGGAATGAAAGGGGAGAAGTGGTTGAGAAGGGAGTGAGACAGGGTCGTAGTCCATCCCCGCTGTTATTCAGTCTGTCGTCGTGTTATATATAAGGCGTATTCTTGTGCCGTCTTCACAAAGTTTATGCACATCGTTTCCTTAGTCGACGTTTCAGGTTGTAGTTCTCAGTACTCTTTCATCTTCCATTCGATTCTCGTGTTGTTCCCCCTCTTTCTGTATTCAGTAATTTCCTCATTAATAGCATGTACGCTCAACTGATATCGAACATCTTCATTCTTTATTAAATCTCTTAGTCGCCCTTTAGTCTCCCCAGAAGTCTCATTTCTGGTACTTGTATTTTTCTGTCATTTTTCTTTTCTTTATCCAACTCTCACTTCCACATAACAGTAACGGTATCTCCATAGTTTTATGAAATTAAATTTTTGTACCTTTTCAGGATTTTTGCTGAAGTGCTCTGTTTATTATCCCACACACTGCTTGAAATTTATGTAGCTTTTCAACGATACTTGTGACAGTACAAATATGTAAAATCTTACATTTCTTCAGCTGCTTTGTTATTAGCTACTATTTCGACCATATTGGGTACTTACCTTCGCTTTCCTCTTATACAATGAAATTTTTTGTATTGTACTGGGTATATTTTTGGTTTAGCCGTTGTAATGTGAATAAAGAAGAAATTTGGCGTTCAGGGGAAAGAAATAATAAGTCTGAGGTTTGCGATGACATTGTACACCGTAATAGAGTATCAACGAAAATTCGTGCTGTATGCTGTCGTCCAATAGAACATGCGTAAATGATAATTAAAAGTGACACCAGAACTACGGAGCACAGGAAAAGCGTATCTGTGAATAATTCTGTTGAAGATCTAGTGTGAGCGAGCTGATAGAGCGTGAGGTCGTTGTACGAAAGGTCCCGCGCTCAAACCAACATGTGCGACAGAACGCCACACCTACCTGTACAAATTTACTTTCAAATAACGAAGCGAAAGCGTACTGCCAAAAGAAGACAGCTACAAACTCCGAAATGTCTTTTTATATTTCAGCAAAATGTTTTCCTATATAACAGTTCAAGCGTAAACAGTTAACAAAAATTGTCATCAGTGGGGTTTGAGCGTGGAAGCTTTCGTACGATGACCTCACGCTCTGCGAACTCACCCACGCGAGATTTGTAAATCAACAACTCACAGATACCATTGTCCTGTGCTCCGCAGTTCAAGTGTTACTTTTAACTGCCGTTTACGCATGTTCTGCTGGACGCCAGCACATAGAACGACGGTATTTTCGTTGATTCTCTATCGACATACATCGTTTGGTACCGATCTGAGTATCTGACATATGGAATTTGGGTGTCAGAGACGGCAAATGGCTTGGAGGTTATAAGATGAACATAAACAAAAGCGAAAGAAGGGTAATGGAATGTAGTCAGATTAAGTCTTGCGATGCTAAGGATGCTAAAAGTAATGAATGATTTCTGCTATTTGCATTGCAAAGCAACTGATGTACACTACCTGATCAGGAGTATCCGGATACCACTTTGTAATGCGAAATTGACCACTAGATGTCACGATTGGCGGATCCGGCAGTACAGAAGGAACCAGGAAATGTTGTGTTGTCAGTCGAAAAGCAGTTACAGCAGTATGGGTCGGCCAGAAGAGCTCACTGACTTCGAACGCGGATTAAAAAAAAAAATGTTCAAATGTGTGTGAAATCTTATGGGACTTAACAGCTAAGGTCATCAGTCCCTAAGCTTACACTCTACTTAACCTAAATTATCGTAAGGACAAACACACATACCCATGCCCGAGGGAGGACTCAAACCTCCGCCGGGATCAGCCGCACAGTCCATGACTGCAGCGCCTAAGACCGCTCGGCTAATCCCGCGCGGCGAACGTGGATTAAGCATTGGTTGACATCTGAATTACAAATCCATCGGGGACATTTCAACCCTCCTGAAGCTGCTCAAGTCGACTGTTGGTCATTTGATTGAGAAGTGGAAACATGAAGGAACAACCACACCTAAGACAAGACCAGTCAGACTTCATACATTGTCGGACAGGGACCGAGCGAGTTGGCGCAGTGGACTCGCATTTGGGAGGACGACGGTTCAAAATCGCGTCCGGCTATGCTGATTTAGGTTTTCCGTGATTTCCATAAATCGCTTCAGGCGAATGCCAGGATGATTTCTTTGAAAGGACACGGCCGACTTCCTTCTTCATCCTTCCCTAATCCGATGGGGCCGATGACCTCGCTGTTTGGTTCCATCCCCCAAAATCAACCAACCAATCGGACAGTGACCGTAGAGCATTACAGAGAGTGGTTGTAAAGAATTGCATAAAATCAGCGGAAGGAATCACTCGTGAGTTTCAAAGTGCTACCAGTCATCTAGCTCAGTGACTTTGAGTAGAGAGCTAAAAAAAATGGTCCAACAGCTTCTCGTAAGCCAACACTTAAGGTGCTGTAAAGAACGAGGCGGCTGGACGTGAATCACACTGTGCACCCTGTGGCAACCCGATGGAAGGGTTTGTGTTTGTCGAATACCTGGAGAGCGTTACATGCTATCATATGTATTGGCAACAGTAAAGTATAGAGGAGGTAGTGTTACGGTATGGGGGTGTTTTTCGTGGTTAGTGTGTGGCCCCTTATTGCGTTTAAGGAAGCGCTAAATACGGAAGGATATGAACACATTTTACAACATTATCTGCTGAGTACAGTAGAGGAATAGTTCGTAGACAGTGATTAATTGTATCAGCATGAGAGATCACCCCGTCGTCATAAAGCAGCATCTGTAAGGGACTGGTTTGTGGACAGTAACATCTCTGAAATGGAATGGATTGCTTTGGGATCCCGAGGTGCTCCCAGTGGGACACATTTGGGATGAGTTAGAACGTCGACTTCGCTCCAGACCCCATTGCCCAACATCACTTCCTTCTCTCGTTTCGGCTCTTGGAGAAGAACAGATTGGAGTCCCTCCACAGACATTCCGACACCTTATTGAAAGTGCCCCCGGCAAACTTCAAGCTTTCGTGAAGGCGAAGAGTGGACGTTCCCCGTATTATGTTCACTTATATGTATCCGGATGTTTTTTATCAGGTAGTGTAGGATACAAACTGGCAATATGGAGAATGCATTTCTGAAAAACAGTATAAATTTAATTGCTCGGAAATCCTTTCTGGAAGTATCAGGTTGGTGTGTAACCTTATATGGAAGCGAAACGTGAAATTAAACAGTTCAGACAAGAAGAGAGTAGCAGATTTTGAAATGTGGTGGTACAGAAGAATACTGAGGATTATATGCGTAGATCAGATTACTGATGAGATACGGAACTGAACTGGGGGAGAGGAGATATATTTATGGCTCAGCCTGACCAGAAGAACGTATTGATTAATGAGACACTTTCTGAAGCATCAAAGAATAATTAACTCGGTAAGGGACGTTTAGTATGGAAAGTAAAAATGGTAGATGAGAAGCAGGGTTTGAGTGCAGTAAGCAGGTCCACGTAGATGTAGGTCGCAGTATTTGTACAGAAACGAGGAGACTCAAAAATTCAAATGTGTGTGAAATCTTATAGGACTTAACTGCTAAGGTCATCAATCCCGAAGCTTACACACTACTTAACCTAAATTATCCTAAGGACAAACATACTCGCCCATGCCCGAGGGAGGACTCGAACCTCTGCCGGGACCAGCCGCACAGTCCACGATTGTAGCGCCTTAGCCAGCCGCGGTGGCCAAGCGGTTCTAGGCGCTTCAGTCCGGAACCGCGCGACTGCTACGGTCGCAGTTTCGAATCCTGCCTCGGGCATGGATGTGGGTGATGTCCTTAGGTTAGTTAGGTTTAAGTAGTTCTAAGTTCTAGGGGACTGATGACCTCAGATGTTAAGCCCCATAGTGCTCAGAGCCATTTGAACCATTTTTTGTAGCGCCCCAGACCGCTCGGCTAATCCCGCGCGGCGAGAAGACTCTATATGAGAGTTTAGCACGGATATGTGCATCAAGCCAGTCTTCGGACTGGCAATTGCAACAACAACTGCAACAGATGCCGCTAAAACCTTCGGTGTGACCCTCAGTAGCTACAGTCTTTTGAAAGGTAATGACAGGCCTGATCATAAAACATCTTAGCAGCGGTGTGCTTCGCAGCTAGAAAACAGGGTGACATACACGTTGCAAGGGCAGCCGTTAGAAGCCCATTGTCGAATAGAATGTTGGAGCTGAATGGTACTCGGTGCAGGAGAAGAGCTGAAGATTGAATGCTAGCGGTTGTACGAGTCGTGGCACCAGGCAGTCCAGGTGGGCACTGTGCGGCGAGCGACACGGGTAAGGCACGGCGCGTTCCCCAAGGTGAGTCGGTCGCCCTGTCGCAAGAAACGCAGCGGCGCGGCGCGGCCGGCGACATTCCGCCTTCACTCGCACTGCGCCTTCCCCGCTACGCTGGGCACGTCCCTCGTCTGCAGCAGTAGCAAGCAGTACAAACTCTCCACCGGCTCTACGTTTACTACAATTACCTTCTTAAAGAAATGACGCGCCAACTTCTATCCCTATATAAATACTGCGCGTGGTACTGTGCAGTGCATTGCTGAGGGTAAACTGTACCAGTACAGTGAATAATTTCTCTCCCATTCGGGTATTGAAAGAGAGTAAAATGATTGTTTAAATGGCTCCGTAAGCGCCCTAATGTCTCCTACACTTTTCTCATTTCTGCTCGAGATGGTAACACATTATTCTTCCAATGCAGGACCTCTAAATCTACGCAACTGGGAATCACGAGGACAACGTTGTCTTTCTTCCAAGGAGTCCCGTTTTTGTTTGTAATGGAAAGCAAGCCCGGCCGGCTAGCTGCGCGGTTTAACGCGCTGCTTCCCGAGCGGTAAGACGTGCTGGTCCTCGGCACGGATCCGTCCGGCGAATTAGTGTCGAGGTCCAGTGTGCCGGCCAGCCTGTGGATGGTTTTTAAGGCGGTTTTCCATCTGCCTCGACGAATGCGGGCTGGTTCCCCTTATTCCGCCTCAGTTAAGCTGGGTTTACACTGGCAAGCCGCTTGCAGAAGTTATTGCTGCAAGTTTGCAAGCTGCTTGCAGCTTTGTTTCTACAGCAGCGCAAGAATTAAGCAAGATTCTTCCGCAAGTTCTTTGGCAAGAAACTTGCATCAACACCTTGCTGATACGGTTTACATATGCTTTCAGTACTACTACGAGTGTGAGCCGAAGTATAAAATGACAAGTAGGTGGGTGGGATATGCTACAGCTCTTGTAATTGTAATGAAAAACATGAAAAAGAAAAACAGAAGCATTTGGATTAGAGAGCGGATAATGAGAAGATCGCAGAATGGTGCCCATAATAACCTTTTGCAAGAATTTAGTATCGAGGGCATGGATACTTTTGAAAACTTCTGCAGAATGTTCTCAAATCATCTGGAGTGTTTGTTGACGTTAATAGCGCCTGTCATATAAAAATGAGACACAAACTTCCGTACTGCTATTTCACCAAAGGAACGTTTGCTAGTCACTCTACGATCTAGAGCTACATGTGAGCTACGAATAAAATACGCCTTTTCATTTATTTATGTGAAACATACAACCAAAAAAAAGTTTGAATTCTGAAATCTTTTCTTTGTAGGAGACTCATACAAGTCCCTAATGTACTTGTTTCATATTGCTGTCAGCACGATTTATCTGATCGTACCCGATGTATGTAGACGTCTTGAAAAGGGAAAATTATTTGAAGGTATGTGAAAACACAATAATGAAATTAAATTTTTATTGAAATAAATTGCATTTTACAGAATGATATGCTTATAAAAATGTTTTTTTTTTCTGATGCTCATAAAATGGAAAGTGACAAGCTAATTAAACAGAACATGTAATGATTACACATCGTCTTTTTATAGACTCCTAAAACTACAAGCGAGTGGATGCAGGTGGCAAAGGGGTTGTGTCTTCGAGTTATACTACTTTTTCTGTGTACTTCTTTCACAGATGTGTCGAATATCGACGAGATTTCATTTATGCGCTCATCTCCTTCACTCCATCCTTTACGTCTCGGTTATGCACGTCCCATATTTCGAGGAAGCTCTCCACAGCTTCAATAAAATGTTCTGTATCCTGCTTCATCCATTCCCATTTCTCCTCCATTTCTGAAATTTGTTTGCATATAATACGTAAGAAGGTTGTATAAAATTAAGTCACCACATTAAGTAAAATGTTAAACAAGAATGTTATGCAGACGACATACTTACTATAACTTGCGCTTCCTACTTGCAAGAAATAGAAATAAATCCTAAAAGCTGCAAGTTACTTGCAGATACTTCTTGCGTGGTGTTCACACTGGAAGCGGAAAACGTGCAGCAGGTCACTTTCGCAATAAATTGCTACGGTCGCAAGTCGACTTGGCGATATGTTTACACTCGCAAATCGCGCGGCAAGTTCCTCCGCGCAAGTAAATCGCTGCAATAACTTGCTAGTGTAAACCGAGCATTACACTATGTCGGCGATTGCTGCGCAAACACAGTCTCCACGTAAGCGTACACCATAATTACTCTACTACACAAACATTTGGGGTTACACTCGTCTGATATGAAACGTTCCCGGGCAGGTCCACTGGGGGCCGAACCGCACAGTAACCCTGGGTTCTGTTGGGGGTTCTGTTGGGGCCGGCAGTGGAGTCTGTGGGCTGCTGTGGCTTGTTGTAGGGTTGTGAACTACTGAGGGCTATGGAGGGACTAAGCATCTCCATCGTTTCTAGGTCCGCAGTTTAACACACAGTAGACAGCAAATTGACGCTGGCCTGCCGCTGTGGCCGAGCGGTTTTAGGCGCTTCATTCCAGAACCGCGCTTCTGCTACGGTCGCAGGTTAGAAACCTGCCTCGGACATGGATGTGTGTGATGTCCTTAGGTTAGTTAGGTTTAAGTAGTTCTAAGTCTAGGGGACTGATGACCTCAGATGTTAAGTTCCATAGTGCTCAGAGCCATTTGAACCAAACCGACGCTTTCTGTTGTCACTGGGCATCGCATGAAAGACGTGACGAGTATCAATTGTTTGGGCTCACTCCAGCTACCCAATGCAAATACGAAATTGCAAATATGTGCTGAAACAGCACAGAAAATGTGCCTGACGACTCTTAGCAGAGACACCATGTGTAGTGTAAACATTAGAGGAGCAATTACGCTTCCTTGTTAAATCTGTTTCTATGGAACATTCAACGTCCAGTTTAATGTACTTGTTTCTATTAACCAAATATTCCTCCAGCGTTTATTTTTACAGATCCTCTATACTATTGCATCTAGACGGAAGAAATCTTCATGTTCACCTGCATCTATTGTTGCAAGATGTCATGTTTGAACCAAGTAAGCTGTGTTCTGGGGACCGTTTTTTTCTGAATCCTTTCCGATTCTATGAGATAAGCATGTTTTCTCCCAGGAACGTTATAATGTTTGATCTTAGAATATGCTGTAGGGTCCTGCAACAGACGGACTTGAGTGGCAACGCACTTTCGTACTATGCAGCCGATGCGTTATCCTTTATGTAAATTTGTAAACAAGATTTACTGTACTCCTGGTTGGCAGCACACGATGCACTGGCTTTGTAACCGAGATTTCAGATGTTTATTCGGGTTAGAAAGACACTTATTCATTAAAACTGGTTGAATTCAGTACACTCATCTGGCAGACTTCAGACTATTATCATTTTCGTAGGAATTTAATGCTGTTGGCCGAAAGGTAGTTTGCAATCTCCTACCACTGGAACAGCTTTCTTACTCTACGATTTAAAGAAAAGATGCCCCATCGATATCCAGATCACTCAACGCATAGCGCTGGATTATTTAGACGTGGATGGAGATGGGCATCGGCCTGTCCATATTGAGGAAAGTGAGTTAAAGTAATCAGGGAAAATTAGATTACTATTCGAACCGCGCACCTTAGAAGTGGAGATCATCATATAGTATTGAGCTGCGAATAATATAAAGTCTAAATAAATAAGAAAACAATTGATAATAAAAATAAACAAACTATGCCCTTAAAATATCGGATCCATTGCGCAACTCTGGATTGATGTCATTAAGGCAACGGGGGATTTTTTTTCCTTTTTCTGGAGCCACAGTGATGTAAAATTTTAGAGAAGATATTTCCGCTATTTGACTGCATGTAATGTGTTTATTTCATTATTCAGATTTCGGCCTTAGGCCTTTTTTAACTGTTACAACGTCAAATCCACCGACACAAATCGGACAATTTTTGACATTGTAACACTTGGATATGGCCTAAGGCCGCAATCTAGATAGTGAAATAAACGCATTATGTACAGTCAAATGGCGGAAATATCTTTTCAAAAATTTAAGGCATTTGCTATAGATTTGCTGTTGTTATGAAGAGAAAAAGAAGACTGCACAGGATAGACTAGTGTGGAGAGCTGCATCAAACCAGTCTTTGGACTGAAGCTCACAAAGGATCTCAGTATTTCTGAGGGAATGTCATATGCTCCAGAGCCTTATTTTGATTCCTTTGGATACTGGTTTCACTGGGGAAATGTTTATAGGTTAGAATGAGAATTCAAGCAACCTGTTGTGAAATAAGTTAAAATACATTAAGAGCCCCACAAAATGCATAAGAATGCACAGAAAAGTAAGATTAGCTTATTTCATCAGTATATTAGCAATTGAGTAATAACTAGAAGAGCTTCGTATCTGTTTAGAAAATTTAGAGAACTTGAAAAAGATGGACATCTGGTGCCTATCTGAACATTACATAACCACTGGAGTTGAAAACTTAAATATTTAAGATTACACTCTAGCATATTACTCAAGTAGAACTGATATGTGAAAAGGAGAAGTTTTTACATATATTAAGATAGAACACAAATTCAAAAACTTCGAGACAAGTAGATTTTTTAGTGATCAGCACATAATAATGTGTGCTTGTGAATTAATAATGAAAAATACTTTTAATTGTAACTGTGTAGATCCCCACTGGGAAATTATCAACTGTTTAATAGAGATATGGGATTCTTACTACACTATTAAGCTATCTGTCAGACAGGAGCAAGCAGTTAATAGTATGTGGTGATTTCAGTGTAGTTTTTCTAAAGGACTGTTATAGAAAAAATGATCTGGAAACCTTATTTTGATCCTGAAATTTGATCTCAGTAACTTACTTTTCAACATATGTGTATAAAGACAGTAGGACCCTAATTGATAATCTTTTCTTTGATGAAGCTCAAAGCAAGGAAAAAACAACTGTATTCCTAGTAACAAAAGCTTTCTCTCTGTGATCATGATGCTTAGTTAGGATAAGTAAGATAGTGGTTAGAACCTGTCCTTAGTGGAAACCAATAGAATAATTAATGACTTCAGAACAGGTGTTTTTAAGAGTACATAAAATTTAATCTATTCTATGATAAATTCACATCATCATTTGAAAATAGCTGCCTGCATAAGCTAATCAGAAAGGACATCAAACTGCCATGTAAAAAACCATGTTTCACTTGATGGATTAAAGTATGTGAAAAGAAAAGGGGAAAACAAGTAGAGATCCTGCAGTAATTGCACATTACAAAAACTGCTCAAATAGTAGGAAAAATTATTGTAAAAAAAATCAAACAACATGCATATTATATCAGAAATCAATAACAACAACAGACTTAAGGCTATGTGGAATGAACTGAAAGACAGGACAACAGGCCTCAGACAAGATAACATCACTATTGACTCAAATGGAATGGATGTAAATGATCAGTCCCTACATTTAGTAGAAAATATACAGATAAACAGTTCAAGAGAAAGTCACAGCAGTATGTTGAAAAAGCAACTCTCATAAAATTTAATCATATGAATGTATCACCAATATCTACTTCCAAAATTAAGATAATTGTATATTCTCTCAACACTGAAAGCTCATTTGAATTTGATGGTGTTGTTACCATGCAATAAGGCCTGTTTTGTGTGAAATACGATAAAAAAAGGCCATGCACCACAAAGGAATTATTCAAACGGAATGGAAATTGGTAGATTTGATGTACATTTATTGACAAACAAATGATTACAATTTCAGAAAGGTTGGATGATTTATATTAAGAGGATGAGCTTCACAAATGAAACAAGTCAGTAATACTTTGGTCTACCCCTGCCCCTTCTGCAAGCAGGTATTTGGCTTGGCATTGACTGATAGAGTTTTTGGATTTCCTTCTGAGGGATATCAAACCAAATTCTGTCCAGTTGGTATAATTCTGAGCTGGTTGGCCCTGCCCATAATGCTCCAAACATTCTCAATTCTGGAGAGATCCGGCTACCTTGCTGGCCAAGGCAGGATTTGGCAAGCATAAAGATGAGCTGTAGAAATTGTTTCCATGTGCAGTCATGCATTATCTTGCTGATATGTAAGCCCAGGATAACTTACCGTGAAGGGCAACAAGACAAGGAGTGGAATATTATCAATTTACCACTGTGCTTTAAGGGTGTTACAGATGGCAACCAATGGGGTCCTGCTATGAAATGAAATGGCATCCCCGACCATCACTCCTAGTTGTCAGGCTGTATTGAGGCCAACAGTCAGATTGGTATCCGACTGCTCTCTGTGGCATCTCCAGACATGTCTTTGGCCAGGAATCTCATTGACTGAAGTAAAAATACCTTCAATGATGAGGCCTGCTTCAAACTGAGCTCCAGTGAACAGCAAAGGTATGTGTTTGGCAATGCCTCAGACAGCAGTGGGGTACAAACCTGACTGTCGTCCATCATATGGCCTGACAACCAGGACTGATGGTCTGGGCTGCAATTCCATTTCATGGCAGGAACACTTTGGTTGTCCCCCATGGTATTTTTACAGCATAGCAGTACATTAACAATATTCTGTCATGGCAAGCCATCCTAGGCTTGATTTCAGCAAGATAATGTCCATCTGCACACAGTAAGAGTTTCTACTACTTGTCTTCATGTTTGCCAAATGCTACCTTGATCAGCAAGGTCACAGGAACTCTCCCTGATTGTGATCATTTGGAGTATAATGGGGATGGCCCTCAAATCAGCTTGGTATTTTGACGGTATAACATGCCATTTGGACATAATTCAGCACAATACCCCTTTGGGAGGGCATCCAAGAACTCTATCAATCATTGTCAAACTGTATAACTGTAATCAATTATTTGTCTGTAAATGTACCTCACATCTAACGATTTCCATCCTATCTGAATAATTGTTTTGTGGTTTATCATGGGTATTTTTTTAAGAGTGTATATGATGCATCACCAATAACGCATTTTTTCAGAGAGATTGAAATATGCGATTGTTAAACCCCTCTGTAAGAAAGGTGATAGGAGATATGCCAATAACTATTGACCTGTTACACAACAATTTAAGGAGGTAATGCATTATAGAATAGTATCACACATGAACAACAATAATATCCTCAGTTAAACACAGTTTGGATGTCAGAAGAATTGCTCAACTAAGAATGCCATTTGTGTGTTCTGTCACCAAATTTTACAAGCACTAAATAATAAAATACCACCAGCTGGATTTTCTGCAACCTGTCTAAGGTAATTGACTGTGAATCACAGTATTCTCCTAGATAAACTGAGCTTTTATGCAATTGATGTAGCCAACCAATGGACAGTGTCCTATCTAACCAGAAGAATGTAGGCTGTTTTACCTAGTGATTCAACCGTTGTTGAAATCTTCTATGGGTTCCTCAAGACTCAGTGTTAGAGCTACTATTGTTCCTCATGTATGTGTACCATCTACCAAATAATATACAACAGGAGAAATTAGTTCTCATTGTGGATGACACTAGTATTGTAATCAATCCAAGCACTCATACAGCAACAGAAGAAGTGGTGAACAATATTTTTATAAGTATCATTGACTGGTTTTCTGTGAGTGGTCTCACTGTCAGTTTGAAAAAGACAGAACATATGCAGCTCTGCATATCTAGGGGTACTAAACCAGTGGTAATTGTAACACTTGGTGAGAAAATAAAAAATAGGGAAGAAGCCTAAAAATTTTTAAGTATCCATATTGATGAGAATTTAAACTGGAAATAAACACATTTTGGAACTCATAAAACAGCTTAGTTCAGCCACATTTGCACTTAGAATCATTGCAAATCTTGGGGAAAGATAAATTAGTTATTTTACAGATACTGGGTATTTTCATTCAACAATTTCATGTAAAATAATGTTCTGAGAGATAACTCATCTTTAAGAAAGAAAGTCTTTATTCTTCATTGCTCAGAAGTGTACTCTAATTACAATCTGTGGTACTCACCCATGGTCATCCTGTAGACATAAGGAGTCCGTGGAAAATGAAATTAACTAACTAGCTAACTTAGGACTTGTATTGTATTGTATTGAACCGGGGACCTAGAAATGACAGAGAGGCTTTGTCCAGCTGTAGACCTCAGTGGTTCACAATCCCACAACAGGCCACAGCAGTCCACCCGCCCCACCACAAACCTAGGTTATTTTGCGGTTCGGCCCCCAGTGGACACCCCTCCTCTCCCCCTCCCCGGGGAACATCTCATACCAGACAAGTGTAATCCCAAATGTTTGCATAGTAGAGTAATTATGTTGCACGCATTGTGGAGACAGTGTTTGCACAGCAACTGTCGACATAGTGTAACTGAGGCGGACTAAGGGGAATCAGCCTACATTCACCGAGGCAGATGGGAAACCATCCACAAGCTTGCCGGCACACTGGAGCTTGACACTAATCCACCAGGTGGATTCATGCTGGCGACCGGCACGCCTTCCCACTTGGGAAGCAGCGCGTTAGAATGCGTGACTAGCCGGGCAGGCTAACTTAGGTCTTAGTGTAGACCTTTTTACGTTGCACATTTTTGGCCTTTCTGTTAGAATATTTTACTGCATGACAGCATCTGGGGTGTTTATTTTCCTCTGAAATAACCTTTGAAATGATTTTGCAGTACTAGCTCCATAAAAACACCACTCTCATTGTAGTTAAACAAATGCTGTTCATCAGGTAGAGTACAGCTGTGTTCTCTATGATGGTATCATTTTATGTAGTGTTTGTCACCCAACTCATGGCAGTACCAGCTAATCTACAGCTAGTTTAGTTTGTTGGGCAGTTGTGTTTTCCATGGAATCACTTTAGGCAGTTATTCACTCTTAGATATGATGCTGCAAGCAAATCAAGTGTAACTATTCGAAGAAACTGAGTGGAATTAACTGTGATTTAATCAAGTCCCGTAACAGTGCATACTGTGTTTTTATTGTTACATTTTATGAAATATCTGTATGATAAAGAGTGCACTCAGCCATCTCTGTGAAAGTAAATTTAGCATTTGTAGGCTTGTGAAGTAAGGGAGGAGCAAAGCAGAGAATCATGTATGTATATTTGTGTATATGTATTTATTTTCCATGAATTACCCTCTTGAATATATATTGTTGCTGCACTTACATTAAGTGACTTTGTGCTGATAATGTTCATTACTGCATCTCTCTCTCTCTCTCTCTCTCTCTCTCTCTCTCTCTCTCTCTCTCTCTCTCTCTCATCCACACAGAACTTTGTGTTTAGTAGAGAAGGAGATGAGTAGTTGAAGAACTGAGATGCTTGAAAGGTCCACAGAATGAAGTATGAAAACAATTTTATTCTATGATGGACTCTTAGATACTTGGAAGCATCAAAGAACAACATTAATAATTGTAATACTAAATAGAACTGTAACTCTTTTCACAGCAGACAAAAAATACTTATTTTATGCTTTTCATTGCAGTGAACATGGAGATGACACCAGAAATGGTGAACCTGTCAAATTCAACCAAGACTTTGTTTTGTGTCCAGTTGAGAGCTACGGAAATCTGGTTGGTAAAAGATTATGTGAAATAAATGTTACTGAATTTTTATTTCAAATTAGTTAAGAGCCATGGCTTGTAGAATTAATTTCAGTTTTTTACTGGTATTGCTAATTTCTGGGGTGCAGAATAAATATGTGAATGTTGTTCTTGGAATAACAGAACTACATGAACTGCTTTTGAACTGCTTTGATCAGTTGTCATGCACTGCAAGGTTTAATTATATAATTCACCATCCAAGAACAAATGTGTACTAAATTATTTGCTCAGAATTTGAACTCAGATGCTTAAAAATGTGTAAGCCAGCTAACTGGATGTGTCAGGAGATATATTCCCCTCCCCAGTGTTTGTTAAGCCGTGGTTGAAAAGAACACATAGTACTAATTGGAGAATTATCATCTGGAATCGATGTATTTGTTAAATAACAGCATCTGTATCTTTGTAACACATTAATTTTTTACAATCATTGCTGGTCCTTGTTGCATGGTCTTGGTATCACTTACGTTCCATCCTATTTATACATTCTTCATGGTAACAGTGACTTGAAGACAGTCACCCGATGGCAGTTTTTCAGTTTTTGCAGCTTGTATCAGACAGTGATTGTAGATACTAATTGGTGATATTTTTATTGAGTTCTGATGTGAATTAAGATACATAAGTGCACTGTAGCTTTTTGTGATGATTCCTATTCAGTGTGTGCAATCCAGATTGAAAAGGTTAAGTTTTTATTTACTATTACTGTTCACTGATGTCTTCCCTTTTCTCATGTACACAGCCACCACCTTTGTGAATGTTGTTTTTAGTGTATCTAATACACTGATAGACTTCTTACAGTTAACCATATGCCAACAAGCTGCCCTTATTGGGCAAGGAGAGGCCCTCATTTTTCCCATGTATTCTAACTAATTGCACAAACAAGAGCAGTCAGATTAAGTTTCTTTACTACAGTAAATAATGATAATCAAAATACAGAGATGATCTTGTCATTATTTTTATAATCAACTCTGTACAATGTTGAAGTTTTACCAATAACTAGACCAACGTAGATGAACTACCATATCTATTTTTCTAGAAATTGGTGTTAACTTCTGGGACGAATAAAGTCCTGCAACTGTAACTGAACAGTGTTCTGTCAAATTCATGAAGAGACAGACTGGCTGTGTTGCTATACCATTAGTGTCAGAGATGGAAACTTGTTCCCCAACATACGCTCTGATTGCCCCACACTTCCCCCAGTGGGTTCACTAGAATTTTTGATACATTTTATTTTTATGTTGTTTGTTTATTAGTTCATTGTTAGCATTTGTAGCTGCCTATCTTTTTTATCTTTATTCCATCCATTTATTATACTTTATGTGTGTTAATTTTCCTCTTGAATTGTCTCCCTTTTCTATATCCACCTTGTTTCTCTTGGTATCTCTCACTTCCATCAAAGGCACAATGGTTGCTTCTGTACTACAACCTCCTCCTCTATCTAAAGTGTTTTACTTCATATTTGGCCTCAAATGGTGGGTGGCCCTTAATTTGGGGTTGGAGTGAACTGCAACCCTCCCCTTGTCCATCCTCCACTAACCTTTCGTTCTGTAGCTGAGAATGATATTATATATTGTGATGTGTTCATGTTGGCTGTACAAGGAATTGAGTTTCCTCTTTGTGAATTTAACAAAGTATTTAATGGAATGTTCCTTTTTATGTAGTTGAAATATGTCCAGCAGTAGTACTCCAAGTGACATTAATGAATACTGAAATGGAAGTACACTGACAGAAAAAAATCACAACACCAAAAAGGAGTAGTGTGACAAACAAAAGCTGGAAGATGATGTCTATTCCAGTTTCAGCTAGTTACATAAGAATGGCACTAGTAGCACCACTATGAGGATGCAAACCAGGTTTGCTTTAAATACATGCATTAGTGGTCATTAGCATTAGTTATCTTTGGGATTGGACATCTATGAGTTGATATTAGTCAAGAATGCTTTGTTTTTAAGGTGAAAAAGACACCATTACCAACACCTCATTGAGTTTGAATGAGATCATGTAGTAGGGCTGTGAGAAGATGGATGTTACTTCTGCAATATTGCAGAAAAACTTGGCGGGAGTGGAGCCACTGTACTTCATTGCTGGCAGTGGTGCTCATGAGAACATACAGTAATAAGAAGACGGGGATCTGGACAGTGACATGGCACTATGGAGAGGGAAGACCATCATGTTCGCCGTATGGCTCCAGTGCATCATATTGCAGCTGCAGCAGCAATTTGAGCAGCAGTTGGCACCACAGTGACCCAACTAACTGTTACAGATTGGTTACTTCAAGAACAGCTTGGAGCCAGACACCCTGTAGCGTGCACTCCACTGACTGCAAACCACTGCCATTTGTGGCTTCAGTGGTGTCAAGCGAGAGCTGTTGGAGGGCGGGGTGATGGTCTGCTGTGTTTTCTGATGAAAGCTGGTTCTGCCTCTGTGCCAGTGATAGACGTGTTTGTTAGCAGGAGGCCAGTTGAGGGTCTGCAACCGACCTGTCTGCAGTCGAGACACACTGGACCTACACATTGTGGAGTTATGGTCTGGGTGCAATTTTGTATGACAGCAAGAACACTTTCGCGGCTATCCCATGCAGCCTTACTGCAAATTTATTCGCTGATCTGGTGATTTGACTTGTTGTATTGCCATTTATGAATAGCACTCCCTGAGATGTTTCTCAACTGGATAACACTTTCCCACAGCCCGCTGTTGTAACCCACATGCTCTACACAGTGTCAGCATGTTGCCTTGGCCTGCTTGTTGCCTTGGCCTGCTTGATCACCAGATCTGACTCCAGTCGAGTGTGTTTGGGAAATCATTGGACAACTCCAGTGTCATCCACAACTAGCATTAACCATCTCTGTATTGACCGACTAAGTGCAACAGCCATGGAACTCCATCTCACAGACTGACATCTGGCACCTGTACAACACAATGCATGGACATTTACATGCTTGCAGTTACAATAGTTATTAATGTATCAGCATTTCAGATTTGCTGTGGCTTCCCTCGCATTTACATTAACCTGTGCTCTTGCAATGTTAATCACATAAATATGTTACCTAGACAAATGTATTCCCAAAATTCCTTTACCCCACATTAATTATTTTTTGGTGGTGCAATTTTTTCTGTCATTGTATTTGATGGCAACTAAAGCTTTTTTCATTTATGAGTTACCATATGCCATCTCCGTAATGAAGGATGCAGTCCACAAAACCTTCAGTATTCACTAGGACCTACTGCAACAACTGAACTGTCAGTCATTAAAAATGTTTGCAGAATTTATTTAACAAGACCGGTCTAGAAGGACAATTTCCTTATTCGCTTCCGAAACTAGAGAAGGAGCACAAATCTTAAAAAAGTTTCACAGCTTTGGTCTTACTCACCAGCTGTATGTGAAAGAATATCTAGTGTATGATTAAAAACTTGTATGTTTGGATTCTGGAAACAAGGAATCTTCTGAGTATTACTGGATTGTCCAGTCACTGCTTGGTAGACCAATTTCATATTAATTAAAGATACAATATTTTCAAAATTTTGTACATGGCTGCACGTTCAGAGACTGCGAATAGTTACAATTGGAAAAAAAAGGGTCACTATTTTTAATGAATTAACCAGGTTTCAACACTGCTAGGAGTGTCTTCTTCAGAATTTAAATCAAAGAATGGTCTATAACATGGTCACAGAATTATGACTAGTCCATTTGCAACCTGTAACCGTGTAAGTAATGAGCAGCACTTAGTGGCTCTCCATCACATTTTTTTATCTTAAATATCTTTGTGACTAATGCCCTTTTGGCATATTTATTATTTTATAAATGACATATAAGTACTGCCAGTCTTTCACGATGATTCGGTACTTATACTCTGTATCATATGTTTTTAGTCATAATTCTGTGACTATATTATAGATCATTCTTTGATTTAAAATCTGAGGAAGACACTCCAAGCAGTGCTGAAATCCAGTTAATTCATTAAAAATAGTGACCGAGGGCTATTTTCTTTCAATCAATACAATATTTTATTTGTTTTTTGTTCTTGGCTTAATGCCCAGGGACAACGAGTGTGTGAGTTGTACAAC
The DNA here is from genome assembly GCF_023864275.1 of Schistocerca cancellata. Taxonomy (NCBI): domain Eukaryota; kingdom Metazoa; phylum Arthropoda; class Insecta; order Orthoptera; family Acrididae; genus Schistocerca; species Schistocerca cancellata. Next base: position 405,406,571 of record NC_064631.1, read on the forward strand.
TTGGATTCTAATAGTCCTCTTTCAGTTTGCCTACCACCTCCTCCGCATGCTGAGCAGCAGTCGATCCTATTTCATATTGTTGATTTTTTGTAACATTAATTTAACAAATAAATGTTTGATGGTATATCTTTTATTTAAAGAGAGGAATTCTTGGCATTTCTGGGGATGTGTTCACAATTTAAAAGCTGAAGAGATAGGTGTTGTGCTTTTCAAGTGCTATGTGCTTCTTGTACCAGAAGTGAAGTGTTGTGTCAAGAAACTGGTTAATTGGCGAGTGATTTATTTCAGTTTGCCCGTGTTTTATCAATCAGCAAATAATTGTTAGTCAACAAAAACTTGGGTGACAGGTGCTGTAAGTTATCCATTGCACTGTAGTCCACTGTTTGTTTAGAAATATACTTGTTGTTAGTTTCCACATGTGCTTACATGCCTGTTCATGTGCATTTGTAAGTTCATCATTGAAGTGATATGACTCTTTTGGGTACACTTTCAGGTGGCTTTCACTGATTTGTTTTCATGTTAGCATGTACTCAACTTAATTGCCAAGGTCACTTTTGCTTGCTTGTGTGGTGGCATTACACTTGTAGGTAACCAGTCCAAATACTGATGGCAAAAAGATTTTTATCACAAGCATTTGGGAGATAAGGGGAGAATAAATGGCACCATAAAATTCCTGTGTAGCAGCCATTGTGCAAATGTCCTGGGTATAGTCCCAAACATCTTTGCAGTATCTCATGGACTGAAGGCATGTAACATGGTTTATGGCGGTGCACTTGTTGGATGAGTCGCCCTTGGATGGTAATGGAGACATTTTGGGTATGACCTGCCAGATTCACTTCTCTCTTCTCTTTCCTCCTCCTCCTCCTGCTCCTCGTCATCATCATCATCATCATCATCATCATTAACAACAACAACAACAACAATAACCACACAAACATGACACTACATTGTATACAGACTCATTACACCAACTACATGAAAGAGTTACAGCTAACACACCAATATAGCTAGCTGCCAAAATGAAGTAAAGAGGGGGCAATGTATGTGAAATGTCAGGGGATCCCCCAGGATGAGGAAATAACTAAATGGACATGCGTAAGCTGCCGGCCATTTGTCACAGGTCATTTCTTACTTCACAAAACAACAATCTTTTATTGCACAGGTACCAAAAACACTAATAAAACACAAATGATTCAGGTAATTATTCCAAAATCCCTTCAGTTGAACCAATAGATGATTAATCAGTTAATTTAAATGAATAAAATGTACCCTTTTAGGAAGGACTAACAAGCACATAGTATAATCAAGTTCATCTCAAACATGCACTTAGAGCTGGGCAAACAATGACAATTTGAACATTTGGTTGGCCAAACAAGTGCTTAACATTAATGAACATACTTACAAAAAGTGTAGTAGCATAAATTCTTCAAGTCTGGTATCAACACAGATACCCAATATTTGATCAATCAAAGAAGCCCCTTGGGCATATTCAAGATACAGCTGTGGAAAAATAATAAACTACGATTTAACAATCTGAGAATTACACCAATATTGAAACTATTATGTTAAAAGCCAAACTTCAGACAGGGAAAACATGGAGGGGATAGATATGTCAGGCCAGGTCAGAGTAAGATGGTTTAGAATAACAAGCACTGCTGATTAAATTAACACCCGATTGCTACAAGATAGAAACTCAACTTATGAGGGATGCCATAGCAAATCAGGAGCCCATAATGTCTCGGAGGCTACAGTGAGACAGAAAGCGACACACCACCCACCCGCATGTACACAGCCGGTGCAGACAGGCTATACCTGATGAACTGGTGGGTAGCAGCTGACACTACAGGGCAGCACCCCCAAATGCTATGCACAACTTGGAAGGCCAAAAACAAACAAGCGAACATAAAATTCATGTGTAATAATAATAGAACATATGAAAATGCTCAGACCAGGACAAGAAGCTCAATGTGAGCATGGCCCCAAGCCCCAACCAAACCTTACGTATAACGACAAGAATTTTATATTAGAAATTACTAAAAGGATTAGCCAGTTAATCTTACAATGAAATATAATAATTTAATTTAATAACCAGTAAATCACATGGTACATAGATACAATAACTTAAATGGCTTGAAAGGTAACAGGCAAATCTTGGGGGCTACAATAGTAATTGTATTTTAAACAATAAATATTAATTTTCATGAAAGTGGCAAAACCTCATGATAGTTATGGAACTTAATTACCCAAGTGAGCCAAGATTCACTGGACCACTATCGTGTGCTTACCACAGCAATAGAATATTAATCAGTGTAACACCACACTCTGCCAAAAAGGTGTATATCATGCAGGAACAAAACTTTACAACACATTACCAAGGCATATAAAATCTCTTCCTGAACTGCAAAGCTTTAAAAAGTTTGTGACAGCCTACCTCCTGAAAAACCGCTACTCTTCAATCTCACAGTTTCTTATGCAAAAAAAAATGTAATTTGTATCTTTAATTGTAGAAATAAGTTATAAATATAAAGTATTTTAAAAATTTGTAATTATTAACTGTATAGATCCTATTTGTCATAAAAATTTAAATAACGTATGTTTGACATTTGCAAAACCAATAGCTAAAAAGGTTTTCTGTCCAATATCCTGTGTGCAATATATGTACTGAAAAAGAGATTTATATGGACAAATAAGTAAATAACAATTTTATTGTCACTACATCAGTCAGGGAAGCAGTAGCTTCCAACATAAATAAGACTCTAATTCGACCTCAGCAGACACTCACACATGTGGTGGCCTATGGCAGTTGATGTCATGTGGAACTGGCAAGATAAGCAGACATTGAACGAGTTGTAATTAAAAGAAATTTTAAAACACACAAATACGGCATCCAGATAATTTCAGATGAAGACCAAAGGGTGAATTTTATGCTTGAGGCAGTGTGATGGAGAACCAGAGCCAATCCAGGGTAGTGGGACCAACTTCAACAAGGGAGCATGCATGTCAATCAAGTAACAAGTACCTTACCTCCAAAGGGCAGAACAGACAATGCCAGAAAATGAACAGCACTCCAACACCCACACAGCAACTACACCTGGTTAATCCAGGGTAAACCGGCTTTATCGGCATTGGGCCCAAGTAGTGCTGACTAACACCACTCTATCAACCATCGGCTGCTTAGACAATCGTGTGCCCATAAGCTCCGTGAACAGCTCACTGTATGTCACATGTGCCTCTTCTCTCTCTCTCTCTCCCTCACTGTGACTGACTAACTGCTGATGTGGTCAACAACCTGCTCCAAGGAATTACAACCAAAGACTCAACTAACAGGTGACCGAAACACCATTTGGTGACTGGACAGAGATGGCAAAGATGTAAAAACAGAGAATGAGCTGACATGGCTCAGTATGCATAGATACATTTGTCTAAAAATTGCGTGAGGTTACATCTTAGTGCAAATGAATAAATAAAATTTTGTTTTGCGGGGTGCATTGTTTTGGTGTAATTTATCGACACCTTCAGGGGCCTGAAATACATTCACATTTTTAATCTTAAGTTGTGCTTATAAGCTACAAAAAGTTCTGCTCAGTATGAAAGTTTATTGTATGCAATGTGTGTGACTGGTATTCTACTTTTCTGTTTATACTCCATTAATGTACCCATTAATATACTGGGGAATGACAGATAAAGCTAATAATCTATACTTATTTGTTTCTGGGTATTTGAAATGGCACTAAAAAAAAGGTATGGAACTTGCAGCCTCTTTTTGTGGAGTCACGTATCCCCCAGATAAATATCGGAGTTGGGGCATCTGGCTTTGCTGCTATCATGCTGTCCTGTTACAACAACACTTGTTGTCGATGGCGAGCCCTGTATTGGGATTCCAGTAAACGCCCAGAGAGTGAAGGATCACCAGTTCCAGTAAGTAATCACCATGCTATAAAAATGCACAAAGACAGTAAAATGTAAGATGAGTACCTTTTTAAAATAGAGTCCTTTCCCGTAGTTCAGAAGTCAACTAAAAGAAAAATCTGTTTATTAGAGCCCTATTATCTAATAGTCTTTAGCAGCACTATTTTTTGTATTATTTAAACATCTTCATTTTTTAATTATTTTGTTTTTTATTTCCAGCCTCACAGTAAAATACTCATCAATCACTCAGCATCCAATAGAAATCTGGCAGTTGAACCCGGTATCTGGTTTCCAACATTTTTTGGAATGGTATGATTCACTCCTGTATGTCCCTCCATCACAAAAAAAACAGAGATTTAGTGAAATAACGTCATATTCAGTTGGCAATAAACACATTTTTGTTGTTTTTAGAAGTGGAATATTAATATTTCAGTAGCGTTTGACTGAAATATTCAAGTGTATTTCATACTGTAAATATGACTCTAAACCACTTCTTTTGTTTTCCTTTTCACTAGATGCTTTATCATTCTTTTTGTTGTGGGACAACAATTTCTACAATAGTAGTATGATTGCAACAGCCTGTTTCATTGAGAGTTTTACATGTAAAAGTCCTCCACTTTTGTTACTAGCACAACATTTTCTTAAATACATCTACATCTACGTGATTACTCTGCAATTCACAATAAAGTGCCTGGCAGAGGGTTCAATGATCCACCTCCAAGCTGTCTCTCTACCGTTCCACTCTTGAATGGTATGCGGGAAAAATGAGCACTTAAATTTTTCTGTGTGAGCCCTGATTTCTCTTATTTTGAAATTGGAGGAGAAAACTGATGATTGAAATTTCATGAGAAGATCCTGTCGCAACGAAAAATTCAATGATTGCCACTCCAATTCATGTATCATGCCTGTGGCACTATCTCCCCTATTTCACGATAATACAAAACAAGCTGTCCTTCTGTGTACTTTGTTGATGTCATCCATCAGTCCCACCTGCTGCAGATCCCAAACCGCACAGCAATACTCCAGAATAGGGCGGACAAGCGTGGTAAGCAGTCTCTTTAGTAGACCTGTTGCACCTTCTAAGTGTTCTGCCAAGGAATCTCAGTCTTTGGTTTGCTCTACCAATAACATTATGTATGTGATCGTTCTAATTTAGGTTATTTGTAATTGTAATCTCTAAGTATTTATTTGAATTTATAGCCTTCAGATTTGTGTGACTTATCGCATAATCGAAATTTAGCGGATATCTTGTAGTACTCATGTAAATTCAGGGTCAATTGCCACTTTTCGCATCATACAGATATCTTATCTAAATCATTGTCAATTAATTTTGGTCATCTGATGACTTTACAAGATGGTAAATGACAGCATCAACTGCAAAAAATCTAAGAGGGCTACTTAGATTGTCTCCTATGTCGTTAATATAGATTAGGAACAATAGAGGGCCTATAACACTTCCTTGGGGAATGCCAGATGTTACATCTGTTTTACTCGATGACTTTCTGTCTATTACTACTAACTGTGACCTTTCTGACAGGAAATCATGAATCCAGTCACACAACTGAGGCTATATTCCATTGGCACGCATGTTTGGTTTGAAGACACTTGTGAGGAATGGTGTCAAAAGCCTTCTGGAAATCTTAAAAATATGGAATCAATTTGACACGAGTACAAAGAGCTAGTTGTGTTTTGCAAGAAAGATATTTTCTGAATCCATGCTGACTATGTGTCAATCATTTTCTTTGAGGTACTTAATAAATTTCGAATACAGTATATGTTCCAAAACCCTACTGCAAATCGACGTTAGTGATATGGGCCTGTAATTCAGCAGATTACTCCTACTTCCCTTTATCGGTATTGGTGTGACTTAAGAAATTTTACAGTCTTTAGGCACGGATCTTTCTGTGAGCGAGCAGTTGTCTATGATTGCTAAATATGGAGCTATTATGTCAGCATACGCTGAGAGGAACCTGACCGGTATACGATCTGGACCGGAGGCCGTGGATTTATTAAGTGATTTAAGTTGCTTTGTTACACCGAGGATATCTACTTCTATGTTTCTCATCTTGGCAGTTGTTCTTGCTTGGAATTGAGGAATATTTCTTCATCTGTTTTGATGAAGGAGTTTCAGAAAACTGTGTTTAATAATTCTGCTTTAGTAGCACTGTTATCAGTGACTTCACCATTGTTATCATGCAGTGAAGGTATTAATTGCGTCTTGCCACTGGTGTGCTTTATGTATGATCAGAATCTCTTTGGGTTTTCTACCAGATTTTGAGACAGAATTTCATTGTGGAAATTATTAAAAGCATCTCACATTGAAGTACGTGCTGTATTTCGAACGTCTCGGGGATTTTGTGTTTTTTTAAATTTGGCATGCTTTTTTCACTGGTTCTGCAACAATGATCTTACCCATTTTGTGTACCATGGGGGATCAGTACCATCACTTATTAATTTACATAGTACATATCTCTGAATTTGCCGTCAATATTATCTCTTTGAAATCATTCCACAAGTTTTCTGTGCTTACATGATCAGATAGGAAGGAGTGAAGACTGTCTCTTAAAAAGGTGTTAAGAGCATTTTTATCAGTTTTTTTAAATAGATACACTTTGCGTTTCTTTTTTATGGTTGTATTCAGCCTAGCAGCAACTGCCTTTTGGTCACTAATCCCTTTATTCGTCATGATACTCACTATTTGTCCAGGATTATTTGTTGCTAAGAGGTCAAGTATGCTTTCTCAACCATTTATGCTTCGAGTGGTTTCATGAACTAACAGTTCAAAATAATTTTCTGAGAAAGCATTCAGTACAATTTCTGATGATGTTTTATGCCTGCCGCCGGCTTTAAACATATAATTTTACCAGCAAATTGAGGGTAGATTGAAGTCACAACCAACTATTATTGTATGAGTGGGGTACCTATTTGAAATGAGACTCAAGTTTTCTTTGAATTGTTCAGCAACTACATCTTGTGAGTCAAGGGTTCGGTAAAATGATCCAGTTAATTTAGTCTGATTGTCTGGTATAATCTCTATCCATACTATTTCACAGGAACTATCTAATTCAATTTCACTACAAGTCAAACTACTTCTGACAGCAATAAATACTCCACCACCAACTGTATTTAATCTATCCTTTCTGAACACTGTTAGATTGTTTGAAAAAATTTCGGCTAAACTTATTTCCAGCTTTAGCCAGCTTTCCGTACTTATAACTATTTGAGCTTCAGCCCTTTCTGTTAAGGCTTGGAGCTTTTGTTCTTTTCCAACATAGCTATGACAATTTACAACTACAATACCAATTGTTTCTACAAGTACTTTACTGTGTTTTACCTGCCTCCTTTTAGACAGATGCCCTTTCTGTGGTTCCCTGAGACCCTCTAACCTAAAAAACTGCCCAGTCCCTTTCATACAGCCCCCGCTATCCATGTAGCAACCTCCTGTGTGTTGTGGACTCCTGACCTATTAAGCGGAACCTAGAAACCCACCACCTGATACTGCAAGTCAAGAAATCTGCAGCCTACGCAGTCACAGAACTGCCTGAGACTGTGATTCAGACCCTCCATTCAGCTGTGCACCAAAGGACCACAGTCAGTTCTATCGATGATGATGCAGATGGTGAGCTCCACCTTAATCTTGGAAGCAAGGCTGGCAGACTTTACCATTTCTGCTAGCTGAGAGCATTTTCTATATTGGTTTGGAATTTCATACCTTTGTAAGTAACTCTTCATTGGAAAAAAATGTACGGAAACAGGAAGAGAGTGAAAGTTGCTGAGAGCTGTGGAATACATAACCTGGGGAAAAAAATTCAGACTGCAGGGGTAAGAAATACATTTTAGAAAGGTGGAGAAGGAAGTTAAATAGTAGAAAGCAACCTTATCTGTCACTATTGATTTATTGACGTTTTATTTTCATTCTCTCTCACACTTCTGGAAGTGCTTGTGTCAACTCAGTTCACATCTATAAATAATATGACCTGACTGATTCAAACATCTGATTAGAAATGTGTTGAATTTTGATACTAAGTGTGTAATTCCGTTGTGGTTTAAGACTAAAAACTATGTTTGTTTCAGTAGTTACAGATTATTCACCCACAGACTAATGAAAAAAGTCAAAACCAAAACTGGTAAACCAAAGAAGGAAAAATCCCTTTATATATTTTTGTATTTTGTGGGAGAGGGCAGGAAGAAAGTTTCAAAAAGATTTAAAATTTTGTGTAAAGTTGTTTAGAAATCGTGAAGTCCTCTCATTCTCAGATCACTGGGGAATATGTGTATTTATTTGTTGCTTATTTAGCCTGGCCAGATTAGGGCCTTAAGTCCCCCTCTTATATCTGACCGGAAACAACACATACAAAAAAATAGTATATGACAGTGACCAGAAAATAATTTTCATTATCAATAAAAATAGTAATTTTCATTATTGGTATAAAGAATAACTGTCAGTAATACAAACACTGTCCAAACAGGCCATGACGATCCAATAGTACCTACTGGCTGTCGTATTATCCTCAGTCCTTAGGCATCACTGGATGTGGGTATGGAGAGGTGTGTGGTCAATATACTGTTCTCCCATCTGTTGTCAGTTTTCGTAACTGGCAATAATAACAATAATAATAATAACAATAACAGTAAAATTAATAATGATGAAAAAATAATGGAGGAATTAAGAAAGTTATTGATTAATTATTATGTAAAAACTCAGTAATAATAATTTGCATTATTAATAAATAATAATAATTGTCAATAGACTAAGAATAATAGTAGTAAAACTAATAATGATAAAATAATGGATCCATTAAGAATCTCATTATCTACTTTAGCACCTGTGTAGCATGTTTTGTATTAGAAGAACTGGAATAGATGATGAAAGAGGGGAAGATTGAAATGAAAGTAACAATGGCTGCTAGGAAAGAAGATGATCTCAATAGAGAACTCTGTCGACAAGAGAAGGGAAAAGTGGTGGGAGAGGAAGGGTTGATGAGATTAAGCTGCAGAAGAGATAGCTATTGTGATAGAACGTGTTTCATTAGCTGTCTTTTGCAATTCAAACAGATTTTAATTTTTGTAATATTTTGGGGAAGATTGTTCAAAAGTCAGGTTACTGATACAGAAAATGATCTGAAGAACATGGCAGTATTTTGTAGTGGTTCAGAGAGGATTTTACTTGTTTGAGAACAGGTGTTTCTGCTGTTTTTTTTTTTTTCCTTCAGATATTAGTGTAATGGTTGAAGATAAATAAGAAGGAGTACAGTGATCAAGATGATGATATTTTGTTCATAGGCAGGAGTGATACGCACACATCACAAATGTATTACACACAAGAATTCATTGCCAATTACAGCCGATGTGAGCTCTCATATAAAATTCATATGAAAATAGCATCACCATAATGAAGGATAGGGAGTATTAGTGGCTCTGTGAGTTTCTTTTTAAGCTTGAGAGGAAATACTTTTTTTATACACTGTTGGCCCTCCAAGATGCAACACCCTGAAGGAAGCATCCAAATCAGGTGAAATTCACAGCATGCCTTTGCAGCGATGAGAGATACATATTTCAGCATAGGCACGTATCATGGCACCATTAGTGCCACCTGCAAGCACTGTATAGAGGGGCAACAGGCAGCCGTGTGGACATACTGGACTTGTTCTTTCGTTCAGTTGTTTTGTGTAAGCAGCTTCAGTATACCTTGCAGAAGACATTGAGCATCTTTTGAGCAAATTTCATAGTTTGACTGAGAAAGAATAGTTGCTTACTGGGATATTGTTGCTTATAGGGATTGCATATTATCCTTCAGAGAAATTGGTGATCATGTCAGACAGAACCAAGCAACTGTGATGCGGATTTGTAATCAATTAATGCAGGAAGGAATGATGGACCAACAGGACCAATTGCATGCACCTCATTGCGTTCCTGCATGTGGCAACAGGCATATTGTGTATGTGGCAGTAATGGATTACTCTGCCACATCATGAACTATAGCACAACAATTTTGTCTGTTACACAACAATCAGTGTCCGCATTTACCACTCGATGTTGTTAGCAGCAGAGTGGACTGTTCACAAGGCATCCATTCCTGTGGTTACCAATGAGTCAATGTCAAAGGCGTTTGCACTGGCCATGATGTAATGAATGACCGACATGGATAACCAGATGAAATGACATTGTGTTTACTAATGAATCCCTATTCTGCCTGCATCACCACAGTGGTCGGCTTAGAGCCTGGAGACACCATTCTGACAAGGGAACCTCCCCATCGCACCCCCCTCAGATTTAGCTATAAGTTGGCACAGTGGATAGGCCTTGAAAAACTGTACACAGATCAATCGAGAAAACAGGAAGAAGTTATGTGGAACTATGAAAAAAATAAATAAAATATACTAACTGAGTAATCCATGAGCAAGATAAGCAACATCAAGGGTAATATGACCTCAGGAACGCCGTGGTCCCGTGGTTAGCGTGAGCACCTGCGGAACAACAGGTCCTTGGTTCAAATCTTCCCTCGAGTGAAAATTTTAATTTTTTATTTTCAGACAATTATCAAAGTTCAGGCACTCACACATAATCAATTTTGCTCTCCAAAATTCCAGGACATGTTCAGATTTGCTTGGACATATGCAGGATTTGACTGTCTACACACGGAAAAATTTGAAAACGTTAAAAACATATGCTTTGATAGAGCACAGGAAAAACTGTGCGACTGTGAAACTGTTCCATTCATTTGTTGCAGTTTATGTGACAAATTCTTATGTTTTCATCACTTTTTTGAGAGTGATTATAACTTCCACAAGAAAACCTAAATCGGGCAAGGTAGAAGAATCTTTTTACCCATTCGCCAAGTGTACAAGTTAGGTGGGTCGACAACATATTCCTGTCATGTGATGCACATGCTGTCACCAGTGTTGTATAGAATATATCAGATGTGTTTTCCTGTGGAGGAATCGGTTGACCTGTGACCTTGCGATCAAATGTTTTCCGTTCCCATGGGAGAGGCACGTCGTTTTGTCTACTAGTCGCACAGTTTTGCGGTGTGGTCGCAAAACACAGACACTAAACTTATTACAGTGAACAGAGACATCAATGAACGAATGGAGAGATCACAACTTTGCGAAAATAAAGAGAGTAAACTTTTTACTTGACGGAAGACTTGAACCAAGGACCTCTTGTTCCGCAGCTGCTCACGCTAACCACGGTACCGTGGCACTCCTGAGCTGACGCTGTCCTTGATGTTGCCTGTCTTGCGCATGGACTACTCAGTTTGTATATTTTGCTTATTTTTTTCATAGTTCCACACAACTTCTTCCTATTTTCTCGATTGATCTGTGTTCAGTTTTTCGAGGCCTATCCACTGTGCCAACTTATAGCTAAATCTGAGGGGGGGTGCGGTAGGGAGGTACCCTTGTGAGAGATTGTTGGACTGTTGTCTTATTCATCGCCATACTGGCTCTGTATCCAATATCATGGTTTGGGGTGCTATTGGATTCCATTCCCATACCCCCATAGAACACACTGCAGATACACCAACCAGTCAGTGTCACATCTCTGAAATGTTGGAGCCTGTTGTCGCCCCATACCTTCAGAGCTTGCCAATGGCCACATTGCAATCAGATAATGCGCGATCACATGTGGCACACAATGTTCAAGACATCTTCATCGTCCATTGTATTGCATTTTTGCCTTGGCCTCCTTGTTCTTTCAATCTGTCACCTATCAAAAATTTCTAGTTGATGATTGTGGAATGACTGGCCTGGGATACACCATCTGCTACTACACCAGATCAACTTTGGCAATATGTGGAAGTGGCATGGGCTGCTATACTCCAACAACATTTCCAGAGCCTCTTTGATTCAATGTCAAGGTGTGTAGCAGCAGCTATAGCCAACAGTGATGATGACACTCAGTTTTGATTTCATTGTATTCCTCACTTCACATGGGACTGTATTTTCAATCCTGTGATCTTTGTACAACACGTCATCTCCTAAATCAATTTAATACTTGTCTTACTGTGTTAAACACTTAATGTAAGAGTATACCACTTAATGTGTAAATTATGGAAGCATTTTACATTTTTAAATTCGGTCAGTAATTAAATGAAACACTGAAAATCAAATTTTTGCTGCCCCTTGAAGCCATTAGATACACAACCTGCAACTGTAACTGGGTGACCATTGTAGCTGTTTAGTAACATAGATCACTGTCCTGACAGAATAAATATTTTTCAACAAGAAACTTTAGAAGATAACTGTGATCGAAACAAGACAGAAAAACCATCTACTTATAGAAATTGGTATACTCTTGCAGAAGCTGCCAGAATAAATTGTTCTTTTAGTCAAGGTTCCTTTGCCAAATAGAAGAAAAGGAAGTGTTGTAGACAGTGCTATTGCACAAGGATTTATTGGAAGTCTTAAGTATTAGATGAAAACTGGAGTGCTAAGTATGGCAGTAACAACTTGAAGTTAAAGGGGTTCAGATGGCTCTGAGCACTACGGGACTTAACATCTGAGGTCATCAGTCCCCCAGAACTTAGAACTACTTAAACCTAACTAACCTAAGGACATCACATACACCCATGCCCGAGGCAAGATTCGAACCTGCGACCGTAGCGGTCGCGCGGCTCCAGACTGAAGTGCCTAGAACCGCTCAGCCACACTGGCCGGCTAGTTAAAGGGGAGAGAGACTGGCAGCAGAAGCAAGTTTTTTTATGGGAATGTCTGTGCCAAACTAGGAAATCGTAATTTGCTCCACCAATAGATATGGTGCACCTCAATAGGCTGAGCAATCAGCATGTCTGAGAGTCACAGAGATGAGTTGGTTTCAATTCCCAGTACTTTCAGGTGTTTTTCTTGCTGGAAAGGCTGGAACAGGGTGCACTCAACATCTGGGAGAGCAGATTGTGAGAAAATGCCTCTCCATACCACATTCCAGTGATGTGTTGTTAGAGAATGATATGATCTTTAGAGACTGATTGCAGAGTCAGTTATTCATTGTGATGACTCTCAACCTTGTTGATGCCTGGCCTGTAATTTCTGTATAAATAACCAATGGAGGCCTGTAGCCTTTTGACTTACAGGGATAGTAAATCATTACTAAATTGGATATATTCATTTTACTTACATAAACTGAACTATTTAAATTTGATGAATGTCTGGAAAGTAAGTAATGTTTCTCAAACCAAAATTTATTTTTACAAGAAAGAATCTTTCTTAAACTATTAAACTATTTTTCTACATAGTTGCCACCATTGTTCAGGCATTTGTCACTGTGGGAAACCAACATCTCTGTGCCCTCTTCATAGGAAGATGCCTCCAGTGAAGACAGCCACTGCTGAACACAGGATGTTTCTTGCACCATTTTATGGTTATTGAGTTTCTTCCCGGAGGTGAAACCATCATTATGGTATGACAGTGTGAACCATAGAAAAAAGTTCAGTACACAATTCGAAACAAAAGGCATGGAAAGCTCAGCTGAGGCATTGTGCTGTTTCATGACAATGCACGTCCCCTTTCTGCTGGTGTTACTCAAACATCATTCACAAATTCAGTTAGGAGCAGTTTAATCACTCACCATATGGACCTGATCTCCCTCCTTCTCACTACCACTTGTTCTTGAACTTGAAGGGTAATTTTGGAGGAAGGCACTTTGGCAGTGTTCAGCAGTAACTGCGTTCACTGATAGTATCTTTCTATGAAGAGGGCAGAGAAAAGTTGCTTTCCTGCTATGACAGATATCTGAAGAATGGTGGCAACTATGTAGAAAAGGAGCTTAAGAAATGTTCTTCCTTGGAAAAATAGATTTCAGTTTGAAAAAATGTTTTCATAATTTTTTACCAAAACAGTACTTGCTTTCCAAATATTCCATGTATCTTAAATTTTCTGATTAATAATTTAACATTATGAAGAATAAAATAAAATGAAAGAGCGAAAATCATAGAACTACTGGGAATTGAATCCCATCTTGTGAACTTTAGTTTACACTCTTAACCATTTTGCTACCACACTGTTTCAAGATCTGATGCTCAAAATTTACTCATACTCTTGGCATAAAATTTTAGAGAGCATTTTACCTCATCCTATGGCCCACTCAGGTGACATATTCTAGGAACTTTAAGGGTCATCTACCTGCTTCTATTCACATAGTTTGAGCCAAATCAGTGAGCCTCAACTCACATCACCCTGTTATTAGATTTATGAGAGATCTACCTAACTCTTTAGATCTCATATTCTCATCCTAAGATCTACTGGAAAGGGGTCTATTTAGCAGACCATCTACAGAAAACACTTTCATAGTAAAAGGAGGTGGCATTTTTCCCTTTTGCTGTATTAATTTCATTTGTTCGTAACTAGTTTCAGCCTTCTAGGCAATTTCTCAAGTGATTTTGTGGTTCTGTAATGGAAAAATATGCCTCACCCTTGCATATTGAAATGACAGAATCTTTAAATTTGTGTTTTCTATTCATTTTTGTCCACAAATGCTCTCAAACTAACAGGACAGCCAACGTTTCAGTGTGTAAGGCATAGCTTTCTAATGGCCAGAAGGCTGAAACTAGTCACGAACAAATACAATTTATACAGCAGAAGTGGAAAATGCCACCTTCTTTTAAGAAACTCATTGCTGTGGTACCCACTATAAAGAGGGAAGAAAACTGTCATGCTAAATTTACTCACATACTTACCTTTTTTACGACCATCTATAGTCTTTTGACTTACAAGCAGAGTAATTGTAACTAAATTGAATGTATAAATTTTCACATGCATAGATTGAACTGTTTGAATATATTTAAACTTCATGATCAATTTTTTAAGGCTGCAAGGAGCAAAATGAAATAAAAAGAATCATGTTGGTGGCAGCATGAACCTAACATGGGCCAATGTATTGCCAGTCAGCATTCAATGTAGCTAACCACTCTCTCATGGAGTCGTTACTGAAATCACGCCTCAAAAACCCCTCAGATTCTACTCTTGCACAACACGTTACATGGAATTTCAAAGAAAAATACTGACCTAGTGCTGTGAGGTAGCATTCACAGTGTTGGAAGGGATGATGTCATATCAGAGCCTGTGCAGTCAAAATTGGACAACTGCATCTCATTCTCTGAATTGATCCAGAGCATGGTGGACCATTTCAGCGCTCAACACTGGTTTCTTGTTATCATGGAGTGAGCACTACAAAACATGTTTTTGTCCATTTTATTTTGATACCAGCAAACATTCAAATATAAACAGTGTAATTTCCATGTGATTTTACCTCCCAGTCAAAGAGAAATTTTATGTGATTTCGGGCTTACATTTACAGAGAAATCACACAATTTTAGTGTGATGTTTACAGTGTGGTGTAGCACATTAGCATATGATAACCAGCCCCCAATGTAAAGTAGATTTCCCGGTTTTCCTCTAGGTAGCCCAAGCGGTTCTGCCAGAGATTGCGGGTTGTAGAAACCTGCCCATTTCTGCAATATACATGACCAAAAATAGATCACAAGATATCCTGCCACCAGACAATATTTAGGCTGCCACATGGCCATCCGTCAGCAGTTCACTCTAAGCCAGGACTTCAGTTTGGACATCAATCCCGTGCTGACACTACCACGACTGCTTCTGCCGACAATCAGTCACCATTGATACGGACAATGCCCTGTATCACAACAGTGCCATTGATGGATCTGTCTTCATGATTGTGGATGCCATAAAACTTCACTTGAATTGATCTTGTAGTACATTGGCTGTAGACTGTTCCAAGGGAACTTTAAGTCTGTACCTAGGTGGAAGAACTTGAACCTTTTGTGAAACTTGAACTCTGTGCATTGATGGAGGAACTGAACATTAGTTGAATTTTGCTTTAGTTTGAATTTTGCTAGCATTTTCATTTGCATGACCAACCTGTTTGTTTACAAACAATGGTATTCAGCCAGTGATTTTCGGCTTCCCAATCACAGATTATTATTTATCGGAGTAGATGAGCAGTGGTTTTTGGCTTTCATAATAAACTTTTTGAAGAATCTTTGACATTGTCGTGTCACCTGTGGTGGGTTCTTCAGTGGGAGTATTCTTTTGGGTGTCTGTGTGAATGTTTGTGTGACTGTATGTACTGTTGCTGGAAAAAAGAGCTAGTCTCAAAAGTTGATTTGAATGCTATTTTCTGTTACATATTTCTCTCCTGTTTATATGTAATATTTTGTGCTGATGTTGGATGGAAACTTGTTGTTGCATGGAAACTTGCTTACAGTTGTTTTTAAGTTTAATGACAGTGTATTAGCTCGAAAACTTCTATTTTCATGCAAATTCTAAAACTGCAGTTCACTTGCAGTTTATTGCAGATTTCTGTAATTTGTGAACAAAACAAAGTTAGCACCTGGTAGTGTTTCTGTTCATACAATACAGATCATAAATCACTGCTATAGTGTTTGTATGATGGCTCATCTTCCACTCTGCCTGCGGCTACGTGGCGTTGTGCTTATATTCTCTCCATGTAGAGGCTGCTCCTGTCTTGATGTCATTCTAAAGAGGGGTTCGTCAGCATACTATTGGCTGACATCGTCTCACAGCCCTCCGTGCTCTTCCGTTCTTGATCATCATGCCGGCACTTGTCGTTACACTGGAACATTCCTCTCCCCAAAGCAACAGCCCATTGTCATGTAGGGAGAGCAACAACAGCAGGGGAGGCAGGAGTATGGATGCTTCAATGGACAGGAAGCTGTGACTGCAGGGGATGTCAAACTTCCAGCCATACCCTGCCACCCGACCTTCACTCTGTTGGAAATGTCCCCTGGAAAATGACCAGAAGGGTATGTGTTTACCTCCTCAGTCTAATAACCTGATGTAGAAGGCATCGGTGTTATGGTGTGTGTGGGTGGAGCTCCATCAGTAGGATGAGAGGAAGCAGAGGACACCCTCTGGTGGCTCCTGTGGCCACAGTGTCCTCGGGATACTTGAATCAGGGGGAAAGAGATACAGAAGGATCACTGTGCACATGACAGTGGTAAGTTGATTGTGATGTCGATGGTGCAATCCGTATGGACCTGAAATGAGATACATGCAAGCACCAAGTTGTCAGACTATCTCACCCCGCACCCACCATCTGCTGCCACTAAAAACCCTATAAAACACAATATCATGCAGCGCAAAGCGATACCTGTGATCTTCCTTGGCCACCGGATGCTGAGGAGAGTGGAGCATGCGGAGTAGTGCTCAATGGCGACAAGACATGAGGCAATTCCGCCAGCAATGGTCCATCTCATGTGTGCAAATGGTAGGAGGAGAGAAACAGTTGCAATGCTTGATTCCTGGTGTGTGTGGAGCGAAGTTTGGCCAACTGCTGCTTGAAGGTTCTGACAAAACATTCCAATTCACTGTTTGACTGTGGATGGAATGGTGAACTAGTTAGATGCTGTATGCCATTGCGTTCACAGAATGTTTCACATTCATTTGACGTGAACTGGAACTGAGGGCTGTTGTCTGACACTATGATTTCAGGTAAACCTTCAAGGCAAAAAATAGAGGATAACACTTGAATTGTGCTATGTGACATTGTCACATTCATTGGCACAGCAAAAGGAAACTTGCGATATGAGTCAACCACAATCAACCAATGAGTGTTCCAAAAAGGTCCCGCAAAGTCTATGTGCACACGTTGCCATTGTGATTGTGACTTAGGTCAAGCAGAGAATTTTTGTGGTGGAGCGGACTGATTTTCCACACATGCATGACACTGTGACATCATCTGTTCTATTTGGGTGTCCATACCCTGTCAAGTACAGTGTCGACGCACTAACTGTTTCGCATGAACAGTCCCCCAGTGTCCTTGGTGAAATAACTGCAACGCTTCTGTTTGCAAAGCTGTAGGATCAACACACATGACTGTCCTCTGCCATTTTGTACAAGAATCAGACCTTTCTGTATAGTGAGGCTATGTCAACATACAAACTATCAGCACACTAACAGAATTCTTTATGTTATGCAAGTAACGAGGCCAAGATGTGTGAATGTATGTAAGCAAAATGCTCAAATCTGAATCAGCTTCCATGTCCTGTGCAATTTTCCTGTAGTTCAGTGGAAAAGATTGAAGCAATTCAGAATCCTGGGCATCGATGTGACAACAAGGTGCAGCAGAAGTTTCAAAGTCTGAATCAGGGCCAATCAGAAGACGTGAAAGTGTGTTAGCATTACCATGTTGCACTGTCAGACAATACACAATCTTGTACTGGTATTGAGATAACAACAAAGCCCATCTTTGCAATTTTTGGGCAGTTCGTACAGGAACTGGTTTTGTCGGATGAAACAAGGCTTGTGATCCGTTACTAAGTAGAATTTTCTGCCATACAAAAGTGGTGGAATTTGGTGACACCTTACCCAATAGCCAAAGCCTCTTTCTCAATTTGTGAATAGTTACACTGCGCTTTGGACGACACTTCTGATGTGAAAATGATAGGCCTGTCTGTATCACCAATTCTGTGTGAAAGCACTGCACCGATTCCGTAAGATCAAGCATCAACTTGCAGTGCAACTGATTTGTCAGGATCAAAGTGAACTAAGCATTGATCACTGAGCAATGCATCTTTAAGTTTTTGAAAAGCTTGTTGACGCTTGTCTGCCCAAACAAAGGGAACATTCTTGTGACACAAGAGTTGCAATGGAGCTGTGATTTGTGCAGCATTCGGTATGAACCGAATATAATAGTTCATTTTCCCTAAGACTGACTGCAATTCTGGGACATTGCAAGGAACTGGCAAATCTTGTATGGCTAAAAAATGTAACTGAAGGGGCTGTACACCTTAATTGTTTATGACATGACCAGGATACTTCAGCTCACGTTTAAAAAAGTCACACTTGTCCAGTCTACACTTTAGTCCTGCATCAGATAACACACAAAACAAAGCACAGAAATTTATAATATGATCTTCAGGTGTATGACCTGCTACAACAATATTGTCAAATAGTTTGAGCAGTTTGGCACTTGAGCAGTCAGCTGTTCCAAATACCGTTCGAAAATGGCAGGTGTGTAAGCACTGCCAAAAGGCAAACACAAATATTTAAACAAGCCCAAATGAGTATTCACTACACACACTTTTTGAGATTCTTCATCAAGCATTATTTGAAGATATGTGTCGTACAAATCAGTTTTTGAGAAGTAGCAACCAGTGCCTAATCTGTCCATGATATCCTCTGGGCGTGGCAAGGGGTAAGTATCAATCACAGCTTGTGGGTTGACCATAGACTTACAGTCAACAGAGAGGTGAATGTGACCTGAAGGGTTGGGGAGCAAAACCAGTGGACTTGCCCATTGGCTAGCTTGTATGGGCGCAACATCTCTGCTATCTTGCAATTCTTTAAGTTCAGCAGTGATGTTCTCCTGAAATGCAATGGGAACAGGTCTGGCATGGCAATATTTTGGCTGAGCATTGTATTTAGAGTAATATGTGCAACAAAATTGTTAGCCTTACCTAAACCTTAGAAAAAGAGTTCTGGGAATTCTTTCAGCAAGCTAGCTACACTGTCTTTTGCGTGGAATGCAGACACTGGCAACACATTGTTCTGAATGTGAAAGCCAAACAAATCAAAGAAATCAAGACCAAATATGTTCTCACAATTGCGTAATTGTAGCACTGTACAAGTTACTGTTTGTGTATGCGAGTGAGACTTGGCAGGCAAAGTACATTTTCTGGAAAAGGTACTGTCTTGTCCATTACAAGCTGTCAGCTGCATACTAGTTTTAGACAGACGTGGGGTGCTTAACATTTCATATGTTGATGATTCAGCAATGTAACAGAGGCACCTTTGTCCAGCTGAACTTTCCCACATTTCCCACAAAGAAGCAAATAAACATAAAGTTTGTTGGACTGGCTTAGCAGTGAAGAAACTGCTCGCTTACTAGTTTTGCTAATGCCTGTTGCATATTTTGATTATACTGCATTAATGATGTGGGGCTTGTGACTAGATTTTTGTGAGTGGGCCAAATTCTTATGTTTGTTCTGTTGCACACATATGGATTGCACATGCCCTTTCTTGCCACAGGCGTAACACTGTGCTTGTCGGGAGGGGCAGTGTTGGGATTTGTGCAATGAATAACACCGAGGGCATGACTTAATTCTGTTCACTTGTGTAGCCACCTGATTAGCAAGCTGCTTATGTGGCGTGGAGAGTTGTTTATGCGGCATGGTGAGTGCAAGTTGCTGCTGCCAAATGGGCCAGTCGCAAACGAGGGACTCAACCTGACAAATTGCTGGCTGCTCAAATTTATCGGCTGGCAGGATACCTGAATTGTACAGATCTAGTATTTGCACTACTTGCTGAAATGATGGATCAGAATGTATCAAAAACTGTTCTCTGAGTTTGACATCAGTTACATTGTACATGATCGCAACTTAACATCTGAATATAAAGCACCACAAGCACATTTGAATTTGCATTTCCTCATCATACTCTGCAAATCTGTTACTCACGTGCAATAAGTTTGTTCTGACTGTTTTTTACAATTAAAGAATCGATACCTAGCTGCTACCACATTCGCTTGTTGGTCATAATAGTTAGCAAATCTACAACCTTATCGTATGAAAGTTCACTCAGAGTGGCACCAGGAAATAACTTCTGAGTGAGTCTCCATTGCACTTCCTACTGTGGACAATAAATATCGGAGCTTCACAGTACCTGGTACTTTGTGAGCAATTTTGTGGGCTTCAAACTGTTGCAACCACTCACTTGAGCCATTCCTCTTCTTGGGGGGGGGGATGTTTAAGGGGGACTAAACAGCATTCCTCTTCTTGTTCATGAAAGTGCCGAAAAGGCATTATAGCACTTGGAGCTGCTGTAGGTGTTGCTTGTGCTGCATTAGTAGTTTGGTTCACCAAGAGCTACTGTACCATGTTTAGCAGTGAGGATATTTGCTGGCTCTGCTGAAACATCTGTATTAGCTGCATTGCATCTAATGCTGGCAGCTGTGGCACCTGAGCAGGTGGTGGGGTATGTGGGGTGGGCATGTTGGAAGAGACAAATGCAATAAACAGAGAAGGCAAGCAAGTAATATGAGTACAAAAGCAAAGAAAATTTCTGCAACACCCACCTGAAAACACTGATTAGCAAAAATGTGATAAGAGACTGTTAAAGCAAGTAAACACCCTTGCAAAGGAAAGACAAAGAGAATTAAGGCACCAGCAAAACACAAAAGAAAATTCAGTGGCCGTGAGGCACGTGGTGTTTGAATCCTCGTCGTCAGTATTATGTTCTGCCCACTCATCCAGTATAGGGTGCCTAGAAAGCTGTTTTCTCAGATCGATAGACAACAATTCAGGCAAATCGTATTAATGGAGTTTATTACAGTAAGTTAAATTGACAAAACTTAACTTTGTGTATTCACAAAGGTGTGTCACAAGCAATTGGCGACATGCATATAATCAATGTCCTTTAGTATATACAATTTCAATGCAAGCAAAACAGTTCAATTCATAAGTCATTTGTATGATGGCTTGTCTTCCACTCCAGCTAGGTGGCGAGACACTTACGCTCTCTTCGTGTAGAGGCCGCTCCTGTCTTGGTGTCAACCTAGAGAGGGGTCGTCAGCATACTACTGGCTGACGTCATCTCACAGCCCTCTGCTCTTCCATTTGATCGTGATGCCAGCACCTATTGTTATGCCGGAAAAGGATCATGTCATGAAATGCTGATACAGCATCTTGGAATGAATCATGTTGCTGCTGAGTTCATCCCACAGATCATGACTCAAGACCAGAAAGACCTTCACCTTGCAATCTGTGAAGAGCTTTTGGATTGCACAAATGAGAACATGTTCCTTTAGCGAATCATAACTGATGATGAGACAGTCTATGGTTATGATGTTGAGGCCAAGGTTCAGTCTTCACAATGGGTCAGGAAAGGTTCACCAAGACCCAAAAAAGCTCATCATGTCAGGTCAAATGTCAAAGCCTTGCTAATAGTTTTCTTTGAGTTTGAAGGATCATCATGAATTCATGCCACAGGTACATGTTGTGATGTCAATGAGAAAAGGTGGGAAGGAAATGAGAAAATGTGAGAAGGAAACAGCCTGAAATGTGGCAAGACAATTCACAGCTCCTGCATCATGAAAATGCACCCTTACATTCATCCCTGTTGGTGCACAACTCTTGCACAAAAAACGAAATAACTGTGCTGCCTCATCCACTGTACTCCCCTGTGGACTTTTTTTATTTCCAAAGCTGAAAACTTCATTGAAAGGATGATGATTTGCAGTGATGGACGAGATAAAAGAGGTGTACCAAGACTGCTTCCAGAAGTGGAAATAGTGTTGGGAGCGGTGTATCAAATGTGGAGGAGAATATTTTGTAGGAAACTATCCACAATAAGTAAAAGGTTACTGTAGAAAAATTTTGTGGACAAAGTTCTAGAATTTTTTGAACAGACTTCATGTATCTAGCCCTCCACAAATTGCAAAGAAGTAATGAATATCATTCGGTCTTTGAAATCCTCCAGTCTTACGAAGCATGATGACTGCAGTATTAATGCATTAAAATGTGTAGACAAAATGATAATGTAAAAGAATCAGGCACCTTCCCAGCGAGACTAAAAATAGCTCAGGTAACACCAACCTTGAAAAAAAAAGGTGTTGTTGTAGTGGTCTCCAGTCCTAAGACTGTGAAAGCTTCTTCATCTCCAAGTACCTACTGCAACCTACATCCTTCTGAACCTGTTTAGTGTATTCATGACTTGGTCATCCTCTACCATTTTTACCCTCCATGCTGCCCTCCAGTACTAAATTGGTGATCCCTTGAATCCTCAGAATATGCCCTACCAACTGATCCCTTCTTCTATTTAAGTTGTGCGACAAGTTTCTCTTCTCCCCAATTCTATTCAGGACCACCGCATTAGTTACGTGATCTACCCATCTAATCTTCTGCATTCTTCTGTAGCACCACATTTTGAAAGCTTCTATTCTCTTCTTGTCTTAACTATTTATTGTCCATGTTTCACTTGCATACATGGCTACCTTTCATACAAATACTTTCAGAAAAGATTTCCTGACACTTAAACCTATACTCATTGTTAACAAACTTCTCTTCTTCAGAAACACTTTCCTTGCCATTGCCAGTCTACATTTTATATCCTCTCTACTTTGACCATTATCAATTATTTTGCTCCCCAAATAGCAAAACTCATTTACTACTTTAAGCGTCTCATTTCCTAATCTGATTCCCTCAGCATCATCCGACTTAATTCAACTACATTCCATTATCCTCGTTATGCTTTAGTTGATGTTCATCTTATACCCTCCTTTCAACCACTATCCATTCCGTTCAACTGCTCTTCTAGGTCCTTTGCTGTCTCTGACAGAATTACAATGTCATCAGCGAACCTCAAAGTTTTTACTTCTTCTCCATGGATTTTAATACTTACTCCGAACTTTTGTTTCTTTTACTGCTTGCTCAATATATAGATTGAATAGCATCGGGGAGAGGCTACAACCCTGTCTCACTCCCTTCCCAACCACTGCTTCCCTTTCATGTCCCTCAACTCTTATAACTGCCATCTGGTTTCTGTACAAATTGTAAATAGCCTTTCGCCCCCTGTATTTTACCCCTGCCACCTTCAGAATTTGAAAGAGAGTATTCCAGTCAACATTGTCTAAAGCTTTCCATAAGTGTACAAATGCTAGAAACATAGGTTTTCCTTTCCTTAATCTTTCTTTTAACTTAAGTTGTAGGGCCAGTATTGCCTCACATGTTCCAACATTTCTACGGAATCCAAACTGATCTTCCTCAAGGTTGGCTTCTGCCAGTTTTTCCATTCATCTATAAAGAATTCATGTTAGTATTTTGCAGCTGTGACTTATTAAACTGATAGTTCGATAATTTTCACATCTGTCAACACCTGCTTTCTTTGGGTTTGGAATTATTATATTATTCTTGAAGTCTGAGGGAATTTCGCCTGTGTCATACATCTTGCTCACCACATGGTAGAGTTTTGTCAGGACTGGCTCTCCCAAGGCTGTCAGTAGTTCTAATGGAATATTGTCTACTCCCGGGGCCTTGTTTTGTCATAGATCTTTGAGTGCTCTGTCAAACTCTTCATTCAGTATTATATCTCCCATTTCATCCTCACCTACATCCTCTTTCGACTCCACTGAGCTCTTTATATTCGTACAAGTGGTTCTCTTTCCTCTGAAGGTCTCTTTAATTTTCCTGTAGGCAGTATCTATCTTACCCCTTGTGATATATGCCTCTACATCCTTACATTTATCCTCTAGCTGTCCCTCCATAGCCATTTTGCACTTCCTGTTGATCTTGCTTTTGAGACGTTTGTATTCCTTTTTGCCTGCTTCATTTACTGCATTTTTATTTTTTCTCCTTTTGTCAATTAAATTCAGTATCTCTTCTGTTGCCCAAGGATTTCTACTAGCCCTCTTCTTTTTACCTACTTGATCCTCTGCTGCCTTCACTATTTCATCTCTCAAAGCTACCCATTCTTCTTCTAATGTATTTATTTCCCCTGTTCTTGTCAGTCGTTCCCTAATGTTCTCTCTGAAACTCTCTACAATCCCTGCTTCTTTCAGTTTATCCAGGTCCCATCTCCTTAAATTCCTACCTTTCTGCAGTTACTTCAGTTTTAGTCTGCAGTTTAGTCTGGTACCTTCAACCCCCACAAACCAACCAACCACTCTACAGTCCACAACCAATAAATTGTGGTCAAGAGTCCACATCTGCCCAAGTAAATGTCTTACAATTTAAAACCTGGAACCTAAATCTATGTCTTACCATTATATAATCTATTTGAAACCTTCCAATGTCTCCAGGCCTCTTCCATGTATACAACCTTCTTTCATGATCCTTAAACCAAGTTTTAGCTGTGATTAAGTTATGCTCTGTGCAAAATTCTACCAGGCAGCTTCCTCTTTCATTCCTTACCCCCATGCCATATTCACCTACTACTTTTTCTTCTCTTCCTTTTCCTACTATCAAATTCCAGTCCCCCATGACTATTAATTTTTTGTCTCCCTTCACTATCTGAATAATTTCTTTTATCTCATCATACATTTCTTCAATCTCTTCATCATCTGTGGAGGTAGTTGGCATATATACTTGTACTACTGTGGTAGGCGTGGGCTTCGTGTCGATCTTGGCTACAATAATGCGTTCACTATGCTGTTTGCAGTAGCTTACCGGCGCTCCTATTTTTTTTTTTTATTTTTTTGTATTGATTACTAAACCTACTCGTGCATTACACCTATTTGATTTTGTATTTATAACTCTGTATTCACCTGACCAGAAGTCTTGTACCTCCTGCCATCGAACTTCACTAATTCCCTCTATATCTAACTTTAATCTGTCCATCTGAATGGGGGACTATTTTACCTCCAGAATGTTTTACCCAAGAGGACACCATCATCATTTAGCCATACAGTAAAGCTGCATGCCCTTGGGAAACATTACAGCTGTGGGTGACAAATACAAAATTGAAAATGACAGTCCAAACTTAACACTCACTGTTTTCTCAAAATTATTTTAAAAGTCATGTGTAACAGTATTAAGTTTTCACAGCAAACCCAACCTAATGTTTGAAAATCAATATATATCAACACCCGTCAGCAGCTGAAAGTAATAAATTAATTCTAATTTCATCTCCATGAAAAGGATCTATAATATGCAGGATTAAACTTGTCTTTTAAACTCTGAAAAAGTAACACATCTGTGTAGGTAAAGATTGGTGCTGGCTTGAGAAGTTACAGGTTCTTGTTCCTTTTTTTCAAAGTAAGTGCACTGCACAGTGCACTATTTAAAAAACTTTTAGGTTTTAAAAATCACACATAATCCTTTTTCAAAATGAATTAATATTTTTAAATGATAAAACAAAACAATAAAAAAAGATGTCATTAGATAAACGTTTGTCATTACAGGAGTGTGAAGTATCAGTTCATACATGCAAAGATGCTCAAAGAAGAGAGACTGCAGAAAATCATTGGATGTTTGGAATTCAGAAGCCAGATGACATGAAAGTGGCATGTTCAGAAGCTCCATCAACAACTGTTGATCAGCCAAAGGGTGAAAGTCAGCAGCCAGATCCTGAAGAATGACAGAGTCTAATATTTTCATTACTTCTGTGAAACATTTGGTTGTTTTGTATTCTTCATATTTGTATTCTGTAGAGAGAAATTTTTAAATATTGTTTATAAAAGGGCTAAGTTGTACAGGCAGTAGTTGTGTTGCTTACATATGTGCCTTAAATGATTTTGCAGCACAGTTTAAATACTTTAGGTCAAAAGAGACCGCTCATGGTAAAGCAGAGCTGTTGAGTTGGTAGGCGTACACAAAGAAAGAAAGGTTGCTAGTTTTCAGTGTTATCCTTTGATGAACTAGAGTGAAATACACAAACACACTCACACAAACGCACACACATGCCTATGCTCCTACATGGTACTTGCTAGACTAACAGTGCCAATGCTGTTCTGCAGCAAGTGGTAGAGGCAGTGTCATGTGCGGTGGGTAGAGGGAGAGGCAGGCAGGAGGCCAGGGGAGAGACTGTGCTTGAGTGGGTAGCAGCACAGAAGGAGGCTCCTGTTTGCCTGATGGGAATGCAGGAGGGAGAGGTGGCAAGTGTATGGGCTTGCACAATTGTAGTGGCCAGTTGGAAGTGGCACATGGTGCGGGCGACCTGGGGATGTGAATTTGGAGGGAATGACCAGATGGAGGAAGGGGAAACTGTTGGGTGGAGGGTTTTGGGACAGTGGGTTACCTGAGATTGAGACCACAATGATTATAGGGTGGAGGTTGTGTTGTAAGGATAACTCCCACCTGCTTAGCCCAGAAAAGCTGGTGGCAGGGGGAAGGATCCAGAAGGCTTGGTTTGTGAAGGAGCCTTTGAAGTTGAGCATGTTGTGCTCAGCTGCATAATGTGCCACTGGTTGGTCAACTTTGTTCTTGACAACAGTCTGGCAGTGGCCTTTCATCCCCATGGACATCTGGGTGATAGTCACACCAGTGTAAAATGCTGTGCAGTGTTTGCAGCAGAGTTGGTAAATAACATGGCTGCTTTCACAGGGTACCCAACCTCTGATAGGGTTGCCTTGATCTTCCATGGGGTATGATTCCTACGTCAAGTCAAGAGGCTGGGAGTGGGATTGCCATAGGAATGCACTAGAATGTTGTGTAGGTTGAGTGGGTAACGGACCACCACTTTAGGAGGTTGGGATGGGTCTGGAGTAGGATGTTCCTCATATCGGGGAATGGCAAAAGGTAATGAAAGCCCTGACCCCTTGGCTGTTCCAGTCCAAGGGGGTAATGGGTGATAAGGGGGGCACTCCTTTGTAGCTGATTCTTGGGGTTAGTGGGAGGATATGGCACAGGAAATCTGTTTGTGGAGTAGGTTTTGGGGAGCTGTCGCCTGTTTGTGAGGTCTTCAGCATATTGGGCAAGGGAGTTCTCATTTCTGCAGAAACATTGTCCATTGGTGGCTGGGGGGGGGGGGGGGGGGTTGATGTAGAAGGGATGGCAGCTGGCAGCTGTACTATAACTGAAATGGACATCCCAAGATCCTCCACACCCCTCCTAAAGTAATGTTCTGTCACCTGTCCAATCTACATGACATTTGTAGTCCATGCCTAAACCAGCCCCACTCCCAATGCCTTGACACAGAAATCACATCTCTGTGGCAGACCAAGGTGCAAGATCTGCTCGGACACCAGCCCGCCACTTCCTACTCCAGTCCTGTTGCAGGCTAGCCAACTCCGTTGTAAACACTGCACAGCCATACCAAATGTTGGTATAACTAACAAATGTTGGTATGACCATCAAACTGTTGTCAAGAACAAAGTTGACCACCTGAGGCACAACATGGAGCTGAGCACAAGAGACTCAACTTCAATGGCTGCTTCACAACCCAAGCCATCTATATAGTTCCCTCAACCAACAGCTTCTCTGAACTACACAGCTGGGAATGGTTCTTAAAAATTATCCTCTGCTTCTGTAATAATCCTGGTCTCAATCTCAGGGAACTTACTGTCCTCACACCCTCCACCCAGCAGTTTCCCCTCCTTCATCCTGTAATTCCCTCCCAATTCATGTCTCCAGATCGCCTTCAGTGTGTGCCTCTTTTCATCGGCCACTATAATCATGCCAGTCCATATACAAGCCATCCTTCCCTCCTGCACTCCTAGCAGCCAAACCAGGCACCACCCTCCAAACCCCTAGCCACCTACCCCCAATTCCTCCTTCTTGCCTCCTACCTCCCTCTCCCTCTACCCACCCCACCTAACGCTATCCTAACCACAACCACTCCATCTGCTGAAAAATAGCATTGTGGCAATGTCAGTATAACAATGTAGGCATGTGTGTGTGAGTGTGTGTGTGTGTGTGTGTGTGTGTGTGTGTGTGTGTGTGTGTGTGTGTGAAAGGATAACTCCAAAAGCTGTCAAGTTTTCTTTCTTTGTGTATGCCTATCGACAACTCATTGCTTCTGCTTTTCAGTGAGTGATCTCCTTTAATCCTAAAGTATTCACAATCCACAAGAACTTTATTACTACATTTGCAGAAAAATTACTTTTCATGCATAATGCATATTTAAAGAGGTAATGTGTCGTTATAAAGGTTAGTAACTGGAACTATTGTTTTCATTATGGTGCAAGCCACATCCCAGTTCAGATTAATACATGATCTGGGCTTCAAAACATTTTATGCTGTATTTTACATATTAACTGGCTGCTTTGCAGGTGTTTCAGTAGGCCATAAGTGATCATCACTGTTTTTTATACTTTTAATGGACGCTAAGAATGATTTAAGCAAACTGTTGACTTACAGGCAAACAACCAATAAGCATTTGAAAATGAGACAGTGGCTGGCAAAAATTTTGCAATTATGTCTTCAAAATTGGAAGTAGAGTGATGCTTGCTATCAAGGAAAATAAGACTCTGGAATAACACAAATGGTTGGCTAAACAGTGCAAAACCCAGTTGTCCTTAAGTGCAATGAAAACTAACAGAAGAACGGACAAAAATGTCATTGGGTTTCTTGGTGAACACCTTCATTTCCAAAGTGGTACAATGAAAAATATAACGAGTCACTTTAAAACAGAAAAAGTAACAAAAGGGTTTTTTGGTACTTTGCACAAAAGACTTAATCAGCAAGACCAAATGGTTGGCATAATAAAAAGGTTGAAAAATAGAAATATTTGAATGGGATGTAAAAAACAATGCTTGTCTACAAATGTTTCAGAGTTGTCAAAAAAAATGAAAAGTAACAATTGTAAAATTGTTTTCTTACAGAATTGAAAGCGAAGAGAAGTCCTGAAGCAATAATTTATACATTGCCTCCTCATTGTTAACATTTTAATGACACATAAAAGTAAAAACTAAAGTGTTAATTATTGTTGTTGTTGTGGTCTTCAGTCCTGAGACTGGTTTGATGCAGCTCTCCATGCTACTCTACCCTGTGCGAGCTTCTTCATCTCCCAGTACCTCCTGCAGCCTACATCCTTCTGAATCTGGTTAGTGTATTCATCTCTTGGTCTCCGCTATGATTTTTACCCTCCACGCTGCCCTCCAATACTAAATTGGTGATCCCTCGATGTCTCAGAACATGTCCTACCAACCAATCCCTTCTTCTAGTCAAGTTGTGCCACAAGCTCCTCTTCTCTCCAATTCTGTTCAATACCTTCTCATTAGTTACGTGATCTACCCATCTAATCTTCAGCATTCTTCTGTAGCACCACATTTCGAAAGCTTCTATTCTCTTCTTGTCTTAACTATTTATTGTCCATGTTTCACTTCCATACATGGCTACACTCCATACCAATACTTTCAGAAACGACTTCCTGACATTTAAATTTATACTCGATGTTAACAAATTTTTCTTCTTCAGAAACGCTTTCCTTGCCATTGCCAGTCTACATTTTATATCCTCTCTACTTTGACCATTATCAATTATTTTGCTCCCCAAATAGCAAAACTCATTTACTACTTTAAGCGTCTCATTTCCTAATCTGATTCCCTCAGCATCACTCGACTTAATTCGACTACATTCCATTATCCTCGTTATGCTTTTGTTGATGTTCATCTTATACCCTCCTTTCAACCACTGTCCATTCCGTTCAGCTGCTCTTCTAGGTCCTTTGCTGTCTCTGACAGAGTTACAATTTTTATTTCTTCTCCATGGATTTTAATACCTACTCCAAACTTTTCTTTTCTTTCCTTTACTGCTTGCTCAATATACAGATTGAATAGCATCAGGGAGATGCTACAACCCTGTCTCACTCCCTTCCCAACCACTGCTTCCCTTTCATGTCCCTCAACTCTTATAACTGCCATCTGCTTTCTGTACAAATTGTAAATAGCCTTTCGCTCCCTGTATTTTACCCCAGCCACCTTCAGAATTTGACAGAGAGTATTCCAGTCAACATTGTCAAAAGCTTTCCATAATTCTACAAATGCTAGAAACATAGGTTTTCCTTTCCTTAATCTTTCTTTTAACATAAGTTGTAGGGTCAGTATTGCCCCACATGTTCCAACATTTCTACGGAATCCAAACTGATCTTCCGCGTGGTCGGCTTCTACCAGTTTTTCCATTCGTCTGTAAAGAATTCGTGTTAGTATTTTGCAGCTGTGACTTATTAAACTCATAGTTGAGTAATTTTAACATCTGTCAACACCTGCTTTCTTTGGGATTGGAATTATTATATTCTTCTTGAAGTCTGATGGAATTTCGCACTATCTCATACATCTTGCTCACCTGATGGCTATTATTATTATTATTTCTTTCCTTTCTCAGACGTTATGTCTGGTTAAAAATGGAAAATGACACGGACCTTGATCAAGCGTGATTTCCTTTTAACTGTACAGTATATGTTACATTGCATTCAGGAACTTTCGGGCAGTTGAACATGTATCAGTAATTACAGATTTCTGAAGTTGTATATATACGTTTGGATGTAGCTGTATTGCGTTGATGTACTGGTGGATATTGTGTGGTATGACTCCTGTAGTTGATAGTATAATTGGTATAATGTCAACTTTATCCTGATACCACATGCCCTTGACTTCCTCAGCCAGTTGGATGTATTTTTCAATTTTTTCTCCATTTTCTTCTGTATATTTGTTGTATTGGAAATGAATATTTTGATTAATTGTGTTAATTTCTTCTTTTCATTGGTGAGTATGATGTCAGGTTTGTTATGTGGTGGTGTTTTATCTGTTATAATGATTCTGTTCTAGTATAATTTGTATTCATCATTATCCAGTACATTTTGTGGTGCATACTTATATGTGAGAACGTGTTGTTTTATTAGTTTATGTTGTATGGCAAGTTGTTGATGTATTGTTTTTGCTACATTGTCATTTCTTCTGGTGCATTCTGTATTTGCTAGTATTGAACATCTGCTTGTGATGTGATCTACTGTTTGTATTTGTTGTTTGCAAAGTCTGTATTTATCTGTTGTGGTATTGGGATCTTTTATAATACACTTGCTGTAATATCTGGTGTTTATTGTTTGATCCTGTATTGCAATCATGAATCCTTCTGTCTCACTGTATATATTGCCTTTTTTTAGCCATGTGTTGGATGTGTCTTGATCGATGTGAGGCTGTGGCAGATGATACGGGTGCTTGCCATGTAGTGTTTTCTGTTTCCAGTGTACTTTCTTCATATCTGTTGATGTTATGTGATTTAAAGGGTTGTAGAAGTGGTTATGAAATTGCAATGGTGTAGCCAATGTATTTATATGAGTGATTGCTTTGTGTATTTTGCTAGTTTCTGCTCATTCTATAAAGAATTTTCTTAAATTTTCTACCTGTCCATAATGTAGGTTTTTTATGTCAATAAATCCGCTCTCTCCTTCCTTTGTGCTTAATGTGAATCTTTCTGTTGCTGAATGTATGTGATGTACTCTATATTTGTGGCATTGTGATCGTTTAAGTATATTGAGTGCTTCTAGGTCTGTGTTATTCCAGTTCACTACTCCAAATGAGCAGGTCAATATTGGTATAGAGTAAGTATTTATAGCTTTTGTCTTGTTTCTTGCTGTCAATTCTGTTTTCAGTATTTTTGTTAGTCTTTGTCTATATTTTTCTTTTAGTTCTTCTTTAATACTTGTGTTATCTATTCCTATTTTTTGTCTGTATCCTAGATATTTATAGGCATTTGTTTTTTCCATCGCTTATATGCAGTCGCTGTGGTTATCCAATATGTAATCTTCTGGTTTAGTGTGTTTTCGCTTGAGTATGCTATTTTTCTTATATTTGTCTGTTCCAAAAGCCATATTTATATCATTGCTGAATACTTCTGTTATCTTTAGTAATTGGATGAGCTGTTGATTTGTTGCTGCCAGTAGTTTTAGATCATCCATGTATAGCAAATGTGTGATTTTGTGTTGGTATGTTCCAGTAATATTATATCCATAATTTTGTTATTTAGCATGTTGGATAGTGGGTTCAGATCATGGCAGAACCAGAAAGGACTTAATGAGTCTCCTTGGTATATTCCACACTTAATCTGTATTGGCTGTGATGTGAAATTATCTGAATTTGATTGGATATTAAGTGTGGTTTTCGAATTTTTCATTACTATGTTTAGGAACTGTATCAGTTTAGGATCTACTATGTATATTTCCAATATTTGTAGTAACCATGAGTGGGGTACATTATCAAAAGCTTTTTGGTGATCAATGTATGTGTAGTGTAGTGGCCTTTGTTTAGTTTTAGCTTGATATGTCACCTCTGCATCTATTATCAGTTGTTCTTTACATCCTCTTGCTCCTTTGCAGCAGCCTTTTTATTATTATTGTTATTTCTTTCCTTTCTCAGATGTTATGTCTGGTTGAAAATTGAAAGTGACACGGACCTTGATCAAGCGTGACTTCCTTTTAACTGTATGGTATATGTTACATTGCCTTTAGGAACTTCCGTGTAATTGAACATGTATCAATAATTACAGATTTCTGTAGTTTTATATATACGTTTGGATGTAGCTGTATTGCGTTGATGTACTGGTGGATATTGTGTGGTATGACTCCTGTAGTTGATAGTATAATTGGTATAATGTCAACTTTATCCTGATGCCACATGCCCTTGACGTCCTCCGCCAGTTGGATGTATTTTTCAATTTTTTCTCCATTTTTGTTGTATTGGGAATGGCTATTTTGATTAATTGTGTTAATTTCTTCTATTTATTGGTGAGTATGATGTCAGGTTTGTTATGTGGTGTTGTTTTATCTGTTATAATGGTTATGTTCTAGTATAATTTGTATTCATCATTCTCCAGTACATTTTGTGGTGCATACTTGTATGTGGGAACATGTTGTTTTATTAGTTTATGTTGTATGGCAAGTTGTTGATGTATTATTTTTGCTACATTGTCATGTCTTTCTGGTGCATTCTGTATTTGCTAGTATTGTACATCTGCTTGTGATGTGATCTACTGTTTGTATTTGTTGTTTGCAAAGTCTGTAGTTATCTGTTGTGGTATTGGGATCTTTAATAACACGCTTGCTGTAATATCTGGTGTTTATTGTTTGATCCTGTATTGCAATCATGAACCCTTCCGTCTCACTGTATATATTGCCTTTTCTTAGCCATGTGTTGGATGCGTCTTGATCGATGTGAGACTGTGGTAGATGATACGGGTGCTTGCCCTGTAGTATTTTCTGTTTCCAGTTTAGTTTCTTCATATCTGTTGATGTTATGTGATCTAGAGGGTTGTAGAAATCTTTCTGTTGTTGAATGTATGTGATGTATTCTATATTTGTGGCATTGTGATCATGTAAGTTTATTGAGTGCTTCTAGGTCTGTATTACTCCAGTTCACTACTCCAAATGAGTAGGTCAATATTGGTATAGAGTAAGTATTTATAGCTTTTGTCTTGTTTCTTGCTGTCAGTTCTGTTTTCAGTATTTTTGTTAGTCTTTGTCTTTATTTTTCTTTTAGTTCTTCTTTAATATTTGTGTTACCTATTCCTATTTTTTGTCCGTATCCTAGATATTTATAGGCATCTGTTTTTTCCATCGCTTCTATGCAGTCACTGTGGTTATCCAATATGTAATCTTCTGGTCTAGTGTGTTTTTCTTTGACTATGCTATTTTTCTTACATTTGTCTGTTCCAAACGCCATATTTATATCATTGCTGAATACTTCTGTTATCCTTAGTAATTGGTTGACTTGTTGATTTGTTGCTGCCAGTAGTTTTAGATCATCCATGTATAGCAAATGTGTGATTTTGTGTTGGTATATTCCAGTAATATTATGTCCATAATTTGTATTATTTAGCATGTTGGATAGTGGGTTCAGATCAAGGCAGAACCAGAAAGGACTTAATGCGTCTCCTTGGTATATTCCACACTTAATCTGCATTGGTTGTGATGTGATATTATTTGAATTTGATTGGATATTAAGTGTGTTTTTTGAATTTTTCATTTCTATGTTTAGGAACTGTATCAATTTAGGATCTACTTTGTATATTTCCAATATTTGTAGTAGCCATGAGTGGGGTACACTATCAAAAGCTTTTTGGTAATCAATGTATGCGTAGTGTAGCGACCTTTGTTTAGTTTTAGCTTGATATGTCACCTCTGCATCTATTATCAGTTGTTCTTTACATCCTCTTGCTCCTTTGCAGCAGCCTTTTTATTATTATTGTTATTTCTTTCCTTTCTCAGACGTTAAGTCTGGTTAAAAATGGAAAGTGACACAGACCTGGATCAAGCATGACTTCCTTTTAACTCTACGGTCTATGTTACATTCCATTTAGGAACTTTCGGGTAATTAAATATGTATCAATAATTACAGATTTCTGTAGTTATATATACGTTTGGATGTAGCCGTATTGCGTTGATGTACTGGTGGATATTGTGTGGTATAACTCCTGTAGTTGATAGTATAATTGGTACAATGTCAACTTTATCCTGATACCACATGCCCTTGACTTCCTCAGCCAGTTGGATGTATTTTTCAATTCTTTCTCCTGTTTTCTACTGTATATTTGTTGTATTGGGTATGGATATTTCGATTAATTGTGTTAATTTCTTCTTTTTATTAGTGTTTGTTATGTGGTGTTGTTTTATCTGTTATAATGGTTATGTTCTAGTATAATTTGTATTCATCATTATCCAGTACATTTTGTGGTGCATACTTGTATGTGGGAACATGTTGTTGTATTAGTTTATTTGTATGGCAAGTTGTTGATGTATTATTTTTGCTACATTGTCATGTCTTCTGGTGTATTCTGTATTTGCTAGTATTGTACATCTGCTTGTGATGTGATCTACTGTTTGTACTTGTTGTTTGCAAAGTCTGTATTTATCTGTTGTGGTATTGGGATCTTTTATAATACACTTGCTGTAATATCTGGTGTTTATTGTTTGATCCTGTATTGCAAACATGAATCCTTCTGTCTCACTGTATATATTACCTTTTCTTAGCCATGTGTTGGATGTGTCTTGATCGATGTGAGGCTGTGGTAGATGATACGGGTGCTTGTCCTGTAGTGTTTTCTGTTTCCAGTTTACTTTCTTCATATCTGTTGATGTTATGTGATCTAAAGTGTTGTAGAAGTGGTTATGAAATTGCAATGGTGTAACCAATGTATTTATATGAGTGATTGTTTTGTGTATTTTGCTAGTTTCTGCTCATTCTATAGAGAATTTTCTTAAATTTTCTACCTGTCCATAATGTAGGTTTTTTATGTCAATAAATCTGCTTCCTCCTTCCTTTGTGCTTAATGTGAATCTTTCTGTTGCTGAATGTATGTGATGTATTCTATATTTGTGGCATTGTGATCATGTAAGTTTATTGAGTGCTTCTAGGTCTGTGTTACTCCAGTTCACTACTCCAAATGAGTAGGTCAATATTGGTATAGAGTAAGTATTTATAGCTTTTGTCTTGTTTCTTGCTGTCAATTCTGTTTTCAGTATTTTTGTTAGTCTTTGTCTATGTTTTTCTTTTAGTTCTTCTTTAATACTTGTGTTATCTATTCCTATTTTTTGTCTGTATCCTAGATATTTATAGGCATTTGTTTTTTCCATCGCTTCTATGCAGTCGCTGTGGTTATCCAGTATGTAATCTTCTGGTTTAGGTGTTTTCGCTTAACTATGCTATTTTTCTTACATTTGTCTGTTCCAAACGCCATATTTATATCATTGCTGAATACTTCTGTTATATTCAGTAATTGGATGAGCTGTTGATTTGTTGCTGCCAGTAGTTTTAGATCATCCATGTATAGCAAATGTGTGATTTTGTGTTGGTATGTTCCAGTAATATTATATCCATAATTTTGTTATTTAGCATGTTGGATAGTGGGTTCAGAGCAAGGCAGAACCAGAAAGGACTTATTCTCCTTGGTATATTCCACGCTTAATCTGTATTGGCTGTGATGTGATATTATTTGAATTTGTTTGAATTTTAAGTGTGGTTTTCGAATTTTTCATTACTATGTTTAGGAACTGTATCAATTTTAGGATCTACTTTGTATATTTCCAATATTTGTAGTAACCATGAGTGGGGTACACTATCAAAAACCTTTTGGTAATCAATGTATGCGTAATGTAGCGACCTTTATTTAGTTTTAGCTTGATATGTCACCTCTGCATCTATTATCAGTTGCTCTCTACATCCTCATGCTCCTTTGTAGCAGCCGTTTTGTTCCCCATAATTTTGTTCTGTATTGTATTAGTCATCAATTTCTGTGTAATGACTGAAGTTAATATTTTGTACATTGTTGCTACGCATGTTATGGGACGATATTTTTCTAGGTTTACTGTGTCTGCTTGATCTTTAGGTTTCAGATGAGTTATGCCTTGTCTAAGTGTATCAGGGACTGTGTATGGGTCTGCAATGTAACTGTTAAATACTTTATATCTAAAAACAAAGATGATGTGACTTACCAAACGAAAGTGCTGGCAGGTTGATAGACACACAGACAAACACAAACATACACACAAAATTCAAGCTTTCGCAACCAACGGTTACTTCATCAGGAAAGAGGGAAGGAGAGGGAAAGATGAAAGGATGTGGGTTTTAAGGGAGAGGGTAAGGAGACATTCCAATCCCGGGAGCGGAAAGACTTACAGACACAAGCCGCTTGTGTCTGTGTATGTGCGGATGGATATGTATGTGTATGCGAGTGTATACCTGTCCTTTTTTCCCCGTAAGGTAAGTCTTTCCGCTCCTGGGATTGGAATGACTCCTTACCCTCTCCCTTAAAATCCACATCCTTTCGTCTTTCCCTCTCCTTCCCTCTTTCCTGATGAAGCAACCGTTGGTTGCGAAAGCTTGAATTTTGTGTGTATGTTTGTGTTTGTTTGTGTGTCTATCAACCTGCCAGTGCTTTCGTTTGGTAATTCACATCGTGTTTGTTTTTAGATATATTTTTCCTACGTGGAATCTTTCCCTCTATTATATGTTAAATAATTTAGTTAGAATTGAATGTGTTGAGGTGAACTTCTTTAGCCAGAAATTTGCTGTTTTATCTTTTCCAGGGGCTTTCCATTTGTGCGTAGAATTAATTGCTCGGGGGACTTTATGTTGAATTATTATCACTTCAGGCATTTGTGGTATCATCTTGTATGTGTCTGTTTCTCCTTGTATCCACCGTACATGTCTGTTATGTTGTACTGGGTTTGACCATATGTTGCTCCAGAAGTGTTCCATGTCTGTTATGTTTGGTGGATTGTCTATTTTAATGTGTGTGTTATCTATTTATTGTCTGGTAAAATTTCTTTTGGTTTGTGTTAAATGTTTGGTTTTGTTTCCTTCTATTTTCACTTTTTTTGTATCTTCTAAGTCGTTTGGCCAATGCTTGTAATTTCTGCTTCTTTTCATCTAATTGCTCTATCGCTTCTTGTTGTGAGATTTTACCTAACCTTTTTCGTTTTTTGTCTGATATTTCATTTCTTATAAATTGTGTTAGCTGTCCGATGTCTTTTCTCAGTTTTTATATACTGATCCGCACCGTGTGCTGCCATGCTGGTTGTGTGGGTTTCTTCTGTGTGTTGGTTGGTTCTGATCTCTACCTAGTGTGTACATTTAATGTAGTGAGCGCTCCTATATAAACCAGTAGTTGTAACTCTTCCATAGTTGTATTTTCATTTATTTTGTTGTGTATGATTGTGTTGATAGTTGTTATTGGTTTTTTGACTTGTGGGTTATTTGGTGGTCTATGCAAGAATGGTGTAATGTCTGTATTTGTGTCTTTGTATTCTATATATGTCAGCTGAAATTTTTCTTCTATATCTAACATGTGTGGCACTTCGTGTTCTATTTGTGCTTGTTCTGGTGGCTGTCTTAAGATTTTGTTTTCCTCTGTTTGTTTAATTGATGCGTGTTGTTCTTTGTTTGTTTGCTCTGGGATGTTTGAGTCCATTACTGCATTTTCTTCTTCTTCTGATTACACATTATTTTGTTCCAGTATTTGTTGTACTTGTTGTTTGATGTTTTCTAATTCTGACTGGGGTATCCTGTTATTTTTGATTATTACACAGATGGTTTAACTGAAAATTTGGCTGAAATCATGTCACTGTTATTGCGATCTTAAGTCAGAAGACTGATTTCATGTAGCTCTTAATGCTAGTCTATCCTGTGCAAGCCTCTTCACTTCTGTATAAGTACCACAACCGGCATCCATTTGAACCTGCTTACTGGAATGAAGTCCTGGTCTCTCTCTATAATTTTTATCATGCACACTTCAACCATTACCAGAGTAACAATTTCTTGTTTTTTCAGGGTGTATCCTATCAGCTGATTCTGTCTTTTAGTCAAGTAATGCCTCAAATTTGTTTTCTTCCCAAATTCAGTTCACTACCTCCTCTTTTGTTATTCTATCTACCCATTTAATTTTCAGCATTCTGCTGTAGCACTCCATTCAAAAGCTTCCATTCACTCCCTGTTTGAACTGCTTATTGTTCACATTTCACTTCTATATAAGGCTACACTCCAGACAAATAGATTTAGTAAGGTCGTCCTAATACTGAAATTGATATTAGATGTTAACAAATTCCTCTTTTTCATAAATACTTTTTGTACTGTTGCCAGTCTGAATTTTATATCCTCTCTACTGTGGCCTTCATCAGTTATTTTAATCCCCAAATAGTAGAAATGTATCTACTTCTTTTAATATCTCATTTCGTAATCTATTCCCTCAGCATCACTTGTTTTAATTCAGCTACATGGAGATAAAACATCGTCAACAGTGATCCCAGTATCAGCACCAGGCAGGTAGCCTGCCAACACAGGGTAAGCCAGAAAACTGTGTGGACCATTATCCACGACAACTGCCACTGTCCATATCACTAACAGTGTGAAGTTGCATCCATTATGACAGTTTTATTGCTGGTTTGTCACACAGGCCACCGTGGTGCTGGATTTCTGTCATCCACATTATTCACAGATGAGGCTACTTTTACAAGGGGCTGTATCATCAACCATCACAACACCATTCAAAACATCCACCTGTGGACTACAGAGAATCTCCGTGGTGTGGTGGCAGTGAACCATTAGTACTGACTCAGCCTTTATGTGAGGGCTGTGATCATTAGTGACTGCCTCATGGGACCAGTCATCTATCCACAACCCTTCACAGGTGAAAAATATATACACTTCCTCTGGCTGATCCTGCATCCTTGCTGGCAGATGTGCCTTTGGTGATGGTCACTACCTGATGGTGTTCCAGCTCACTGCTCTCTTCAGTGTGGAGCTAAAATACTAGTACAGACGGAACATGCCCACTTGTCTAATGTGTTCTTATGTGTGCTTTCAGTCATTGAAAACTGCACTGTCAATGATCTTTCATCTCCATCCCCATCAAGTGGGTGTACCTCCCTGGGAACACATTTTTGGCCATATATTCATATGATCTTTCTTGCTCCTTATCCTCTCAGGGATCATTTCCTGCAATTTGTCTCCGTTTAGCAAAATCACCCTGTATATTCCTTCCAACTTTCAGCCTTTGTATCGTTGCTTAGCATTGCCTTACAATCTGAGTTCTTGATATTCATGCAGTTGCTTCCCTTTTCTCTATGATCTCTTTAGTTTCCTGTTGCCATGCATTCTCTTACAGATTTGCATTTGCCCTCTTGTCATTCCTGCTTAGCCATTTTGCACTTTGTCAGTCTCATTTTTTAGACATAGGTATTCCATTTCACCTGCTTCATTTGCTGCAGTTTTATATTTTCTGTTTTTATCTATTAAAGTTGGTGTCCCATGTGTTATCCAGGAATTTCTAAATTTCTACTAGGCCCTGTCTCACCCCCCCCCCCCCCCTCCCATTGTGTAATGTTCCCTCTGAAACTCTCAAAAATTTCTTCTCCCTTGAATTTATCCAGGCCCCATCTCCTTAATGATTGCAGTTTATTTAATTTTAATGTGCATTTCATTATTATTTTCCCAGTTTTACAATGTATTTACATTTTCTGGTGACCCAAGATTATGTATCAGATTTGGTTTTCATTCTCCATTTGTGCCTATCTCTCAATAATTTTTCCTCGCTATTTCTTCTTCCAATGATGTCTGAATTCTTTCTATCCATTTGGCCTTTGGTCTCCCTCTTTTCTTCCGCCCTCGTGGTTTCCATTCCATGATCTGTAGTGGCAATCTCTCCTCTGACATCCTTTTCAAATGGCCATACCATATAAGTTGTTTTCCGTTCAAAAAATTAACAGTCAAACTTGTGACACTCATTTCCTTCCTGATGACTTCATTTCTGACCCTTCTGTGTCTGGATATACCTCTGCACCATCTCTGTATGTCCATCTCAGTTACCATGAATCTTTTCGTTAATTAGTTCAAATGATTCAAATGGCTCTGAGCACTGTGGTGTTAATTGTTATTTAACTGTCTATACATCTAATCCATTTATCACAATGCTTCTAATAATTGTTTTTCAGATTTTACTTTTGATTATTTTCTAATTTTTGATCCTGTAAAACATCATTTAATGTTCCAATAGTGAACTTTCCAGCATTTATTCTTGAATTAATTTCCTTATATTGTGTGATTTTTACTCCTAGATATTTGTACTCTTCAGAGTGTAATTATTTCCAACCCATCACTCAGTGCCAAATATGGATTTGTTTCTCCTATTACCATGTATTTAATTTTTCATGTTGACTTGAAGGTCCCATTTTTTATACCCCTCTGTTAATTTCCTGGTGATATATCGGTACCTTCTTTATCTTGTGCTAAAACTACCTGGTCTTCAGCAAAGTTAGTGACTATGTAGTGACATCATTTATTGGGATTCTCAAGTTGTTACATTTCTCCTTATAATTTTCCAATACATTTTTTATAAAGTGTTGGTGATAGTCTATATCCCTGACATAATCCATTCTTAAATTTAAATGCAAGTGAGAGACTTTTTTAATTTTATTTTGTTGTGGAGTTTTCATGTGGGTTCTGAATTGCTTTAATTACGATAAGATTAACATTAGATAATTTTAAAGATTTCCACAAATCGTTTAAAGGTATATTATCTGTGCCTGCAAATACTAAGTAAGGAGGCTGATTTTGAATATTTTTCTTTGTAAGTATTTGTTCCAAACAAAGTTTATGGTCTATAATTGATCTTGCTGCTCTGAAGCCAGCTTGTTCTTCAGCTGCAATTTCCTTATATTGTTTCAAATAAAAGTTCAGTAATCTTTCCATAAAGTCTGCAAAATATATTAGTCACAGTTATTCCTCTAAAAATCTTGCACTCATCTTTTTTCCCCTTTCATACAAATTGATAATATAAATCGTACTTTCCAATCTTTTGGTTTGGTCTTGCCACATAAATATTTTTCAAAAAGATATTTCAAAATTTCATGTAATTTCATGTAATTTTGATCCTGCAGCCACTATGAATCAAGACCCAAAGGAATTAATGACATTAGCTGCAAGTGGGCCTTGATTAAATCAACGAGGAAAGTTAAAAATTTGTACTGGTTCAGGATTCGAACTGAGGTTTCCTGATTACTAGGCAGATGCACTGACCATTGCACCATCCAGATGGCAAAGTGGTCAGTGCATCTGCCCAGTAAGCAGGAGACCTGGGTTCGAGTCCCAATTCTGCATAAATTTTCAACTTTCCCCATTGATTTAGTCAATGCACATTTGTAGCTTATGTCATTAATTACTTTGTGCCTTGAGTCATCGTGACTGTAGAATCAAAACGGTGTCTGTTCTTTTGGACACGTCTAGTAAACAGCAGACAGTTTTGAATCCTGGTCCATCACAAATTTTCAACTTTGCCCACTGATTTAATCCATGCCCACTGATAGTTAATGTCATTAATCCCTCTGTGCCTTTTTTTTAATTTCCTGCAGCTCTTACATTCTTTAAAGTTTTGACTGAATCTTTTAGTATCTCTATGACCAAAGAAATGCCTTCATTATTATGTTATCTCTGTGTCATCGTTAATTGTGTCCAAAAAAATTATCCTATTTTCTGTCAACAGTTCTTTAAAATATTTTTACCAAGACTGAATACGAATACATTTAATTTATTGTATTTCTTATGAATTTTTTCCCTAATATTTTCAATATCCTCTATGCTTCTGAGCTGCTTTTACCGTTAAAAAGATTATCAATTTCATTACAAGTTTTTTCCCAAGTTTAAACTTTCATTTCCATCAGTATTTTTCTAATTTTTGCTTGTTGCACTCTTAATTCTATCTTGTCCCAAATATGTTGAGTATTTAACAGTTTTAAACTTTCAGTACTTGAGAGGACACTCATGAAAAATTGAGTGAGCATAGGACAACAAAACTATGTGAAACATTTGTAAGGATAAGTGGAAGAGAAATAACGAATAAACCAGTGAAATAAACACATTTTAATTTCCACATGAGCAGGGAACATTTGTTAACTGTGTACCATGTTTATGTTCCAGGTTACAAACATTGCTAGATGTGACAATCATCTGCATCACAACAGCCTGGAACTGCACTAGAGACTGCTCTACTGCTGTTGAAACATCTCAGATGGGATGTTGGCTACCTCTCTTGCTATGCTCATCTTCAACCTCTCGTCTTCAATCTCCAACACGTGTTAGTGTCCTGTTGATGAGCCTTGTCCTTCTGGTAACCCTACAGTCAGAAATCATACAGGTTTGAATCTGGTGATCTCGGTGGCCATGCAGTTTGGAATGGTCAGCCAATGATTTGGTCTTCTCCAAACTTGTTATTTAGTAAGTGGGTGACCTCATGAGCACTGTGAGTTGGAGCTCCATTGTGCATCAAAAAAGTGAGTCCATACCACCTCTCTCCTCACATGTTAGCAAAGCAAACCACACTAATGTGTGTCATTCACACTGCATGTCCTTGATCCTTGGGGACCAAGTTCTTCCCTATGTTGCTATAACTGTACTGGTTCTTAATGACAAGTCATAATGCGCCAAATGGCAAGTCATGAGACTAACACTACTGACAATGCAGTCTGAACATCATTCTTATGAAGTTGGGTACCTGTACAGTAAATATTTTTCCATCTACACTGGCTCGAGTGGTGGAAGTTTAATTATAAGCTCTCTGTATTTGTCTTTCTTTATTTGTACCTCTTTCTCTATACCTGTAAAAATAATATACTGATTTTGTCCCCTTGCAATTAACTGCTTCACCTAGAGCTTCTTTGGCAGCTTCATGTAAAGTATTAACAATACAATTAGTTGGGCCAATGATTTGTAATGAAGTACTTCCATCATTTTCCCTTTGTTCTGTCTCGTGAGAGGCAGTGTCATCTCCAAAAGGAAGGTAAAGTTACTTAGAACTATTTAGTAACGTTTTTTATTTCTTGGAGACTCATTGTATGTAATCATCAAAAAATTACAGGATGAATGTGAAAAGGCAGGCTTCACTGTTCTGAAGAGGATGAATGACATTTTATTGCTCAGCTTTGCTTTAATGCATAATGGCCTGTTTCATCAACCTCAGGGTGAGGCCTTGAATTTCTAATCCCATGTGCTGCTTTGTGTGTCAGCACAATTGGCTTACCAGTATTACCACTGTCAGTTCCTAAGAAAGAAAAATGCAATGGAAAGTTGCAGAACATTGGCAAGAGTGCAGCCTTCCAGCAGCACAAATGACAGGATATGATTACAGAGAGAAAGAAAAGATTGCGCCAAGAATTCTTGAGCTCCAAAATCGCTCCACCAAATCTGAGTTATATGGAAGGCCATCAGGAGAGTTCCAGTTGAGAGTACAATGTGCCATCTCAATGCTGAAAACAAGAATTATATACTCCAGACCAGCAGAGAAGA
Source organism: Schistocerca cancellata (assembly GCF_023864275.1). Taxonomy (NCBI): domain Eukaryota; kingdom Metazoa; phylum Arthropoda; class Insecta; order Orthoptera; family Acrididae; genus Schistocerca; species Schistocerca cancellata. The sequence continues at coordinate 405,450,656 of NC_064631.1, forward strand.
CATTGACCAGATAGTAGTGTAACATTTTGTTTGAATGATTGTCATTGCCACACAGGGATCTAGCTTTCTGTCACTATTGAACAATCACTGAGAGGAGTGATTTGATTTTACTGTTATTTGAAGTGATCTACAAAACTACCATCAAGTAGCATTGACATCTATCTTTATAGAGTCTTAGAATATATTATGAGATCAAATGAAGGGAAGTATATCTAACAGAATGATTCTGTAAAAATTAATCTTGCAGACACCAACTAACATTTTCTCCCATGACATTCTGAAAGCCATGGATCAAGGGAAACAGGTGGATGCAGTTACAGTTATTCTTGATTTCTGAAAAACATTGTACTGAATTCCAGACAAAGCTTATTAACATAAATGTGACCATTTGTGACTGGACTGAGGATTTCAGATACAGCATTGGATATAGAGCTGTCCAGAGTTGTAGAAGTTAACTTCAGGCACTCCTTAGGGATCTGTGTTGGGACTTTGCTGTTCATGTTGCATGTTGATAACCTGACAGCAATTGTAACTTAGGAAATTTTCAAATGATGAAGTTATCTTTAGTAAAGCACTATTTGAAATTGCTGCACAAATATCCATTCAGATAATGTTAAGATTTCCAATTTTTGCAAAGATTTGACTTTATGCTTAGTCCTAGGTAAAGCAGACGGCTGACTGTGGTTCATTCGTAGGATACTGGAGAGTATACTCAGTCTACAAATAAGAACCATTGTAGAATATTGCTGAAGTGTGAGATCCATACCAAATAGGGCTAACAGGGGTACTGAAAAATGTACAAAGAAGAGCAGCATGAATGGTTACAGATTTGTTTCACCAGTGGGATAGCATTACATAAATGCTGGAGAAGAATTGGCAGATGCTTGATGGATGTCATCTAACCCATGAAACCCTACTTACTTAGTATTAAGTGAGGAATCTAGGAATATAATACATCTTCCAGTGTATCATTCTCATAGGGGCTTTGAAGACAAGATTAGATAAATTACACCATGTACTAGCCTTGCTCCATAAGTGAATGGAACAGGAGGAGAGACTGTTTCTGCTAAGATTATTGCAGCTTTTTGTGTCTCATTGTTATACCCAGGATAAACAACGTCAGTGACAGACTGTTGGCTTATCTCAATCTCAGATGGCTCTCAAATTTAACTTGAAAAGTGTTTCCCATAATAACTGATTTAAAGTGGGTCTTTTCGATCCATTCCAAATTCATCCAAACTTAAGAGGAATGTATGTCTGTAAAAAGAGCCACATGCTTTAAAGTTGGTCTCTTCAGTCTGTTCCAGATCCTTTCAAACATTTGATGAATGTATGTTGTAAAGAGAGCCACACACTGCTTCTTCGTTTTTTTTTTTTTTTTAAAAGCTTTGTGTAAGAGTCTTTTAATTGTGCCTGTCTGTAACTTAATGTATCATCTTTACAGTAAGTAGTAATCTATCTTTTCCTACATTGCTGATATTCCTACCTGGAATTTCCATTGTTTGATCAAATAAAAAGATGGGGCCTCCCAGCCAATAATGCCATATGATCACTTCATTTGAGACAAAAGATTTGTTCCACACAGGATTTCACTCTCCTGAAACTGTCTTGATATTCATCCTACTGGTAGTCAACCTCTTTTTTCTCTATATTTAATAAGACACTGGAAAATAATTTGTAGGAAACAGGTAAGCAGCAAAATTCCTCATGGTTGTCTGAGTCAGATATGTAGTGAGTGTTTGAGGTCACTGTTCAGTTTTCAGAGATTTTTTTTTTCTTTTTCTCAAATATTGCACTTGATGTAGTTTCTCTGCTAGCGTGCCCATCCACTTTTCCACATTTTTGTGAGTAATCTATCTTTCCCTGCACGTTTTATTGTTAAGTGGTTTTTAACTTGTGTGAAATTGTAGTGATTCCTGGAATTTAAGTCTCTTCTGTGGTTCTTCCCAGTTTAAAGACATCAAAATAGCTGTCAAACATTGGCAATTTTCCTCCCTGTTTGGTACTAGAATGTTGATCTTCCTTTTAAAATACAGAGATTAAGGCTAATATTGTTATAATCCTTCCATTAAAATGTTATAAAACTTTCTGGTGTTGTTTTTTGTCTTCTTTCAGACTTTCAACACAGATTTTATCAAGAATGCTTTTTTTTCTGCTCTAATTATCCTTGTTGAATAAAGTCATTCCATTTTTCCATGGTTTGGTTGGAATACCATCTCTTCTGGACTGTATGCCTTTTACTGAGAGCATCTCCACCACTTTCTTATCTTTTTATTTATTTATTTACATTTTCTTTGCAAGGAGCCTTCATAATGATGGCTTTGGCAAACATCAGACTTAATAGGTTAGGTTAGGTTAGTGTTTTTTAAGGTCCCGTCGACAACGAGGTCATTAGAGACGGAGCACAAGCTCGGGTTAGGGAAGGATGGGGAAGGAAATCGGCTGTGCCCTTTCAAAGGAATCATCCCAGTATTTGCCTGAAACAATTTAGGGAAATCACAGAAAACCTAAATCAGGATGGCTGGAGACGGGATTGAACTGTTGTCCTCCCGAATGCGAGTCCAGTGTGCCAACCACTGCACCACCTCGCTCCGTCCAGACTTAATACTATGGTTATATTTACACTTATAAAATACACTATATTCTGTAGCTGTTGCTTCTTATGTCTATTTTTTACATTTGTCACATTACAACTGATATGCTAATGCCTCATGTTACAATCACTAGCTTAAAATTCGTTGAAAGAATATAAACAATATTCTATTAGAAAAGATTTTAATTTTGTTTTAAAAACATTTCACGTGTATGTTCATAGAGCATTTGGTAGCTTCTTATACCAAATCAAACCACTGATATATGGACTCCTATCAGTCATTTTTAACGTTGTTCTGTTACAGAAATAGTTAAACTTTGTTCTAGTGTTGTGACCATGTACATCACTGCCCTTGATAGCTTCTGTTGGTTGACTTCTAAAAAAATACAACTATTTTGAAGATGTACAGAGAATATATTGTCAGATATTTGTGCTGCACAAACACTTCACGACATGAATCACTATGTCCCATACCATGTATATGTCTTATTGCTCTTTTCTGTAGTAGTAGTATTCTTTTTAAATGTACATCAGCTGCACAGCCCCATAGTTCAATTCCATAATTGAGAAAGGGGTAAAGTGTTCCATAATATACTAATTTCAGTGTTTGGCTAGGAACTATCTTTGCGAGCTGGCTGAGGAGATATATGGCACTACCGACTTTTCCGCATACGAAATTAATGTGGTATGTCCACCGCAAATTTTCATCAACATAAACACCCAGGCATTTACAGTTACCATTTTCTGTTGCAGAGATATTACACACACTATTCATATTGTTGTGGTGAGACTTGCCTGTTTTAAATGTCAGTAGTTAAGATTTGGTGACATTCACCTTGAGACCCTGATCATTGAAGTATTTTCTTACTTCTGTTAGACCACTAGTAGCAAGAGATTGTAGCTCATTAGATTCACTCCCATAGAATAAGATTGATGTGTCATCTGCATAGCTTACAATATGGGAGTTAATGGGTTGTGCAATGTCGTTAATATATATAAGGAAGAGAAAGGGTCCAAGGATTGAGCCCTGTCGTACACCTTGTAATACAGTTCACTAGTGGACTGGGAGTTCAGTGCTTTGCTTACAATTCAGCAGGTATTTGGTTAAGATTCATGGCTTGATCCCCAATACTATAAGATTTTAGCTTTTAAGAATTACCCTAGGTTTACCGTATCAATTGTCAGTTCCAAAAATATACCTGCAGTCTGCATCTTCTGATCCAACAGACAGTTAACTTCTTGGATGAACTATGTAACTGCTGTGGTTGTACTTCGCTCTTTTCTGAAGCCATGCTGCGAATCTACAAGCAGTTTATGTTTTGTGAAAAAGCACTTAGCTGGGGTAATGCTTGCAAATATCTTACTAAAAGTGGGAATTAATGATATTGGTCTATAGTTGGAGACATCTTCCTTACTTAACTTCTTATACACTGGTTTCACTACACTCATTTTTAGAAACGTTGGATACATGTTTTCTCTAATGCTGCAATTAATCAGGTGAGTAAGAGGTTTAGAGATTTCTTTTAAGCATGCTTTAGTAATAGCACTGGATACGCCATCCCATCCAGATGAAAATTTTTTCTTTAGCATGTATATTGCCCTGTGAACCTCCTGCTCATTCACTTCCACAAATTCAAATTCAGTACACTGGGTGAGATGGCATCAGGTCTCTACCTGTGAATCTATAATATGGGTTGATTGTTTGTCAGAAGTGTAGTAGTTATTAAAAATATTACATATAGTGTCTGGGTTTCTTATAATGTTACCATCATGTCTTATGTTAAGTGATTCCATGTTCATCTTGTTGGGACCTTTTCGGTATTTGTCAATCAGCTTCCAAGATGCTTTTCTTATGTTGTCAGACTGTTCTGTTGTTTTGCTGTTAATTTGATTCCTTAGGTTAACAGTTTCAGTTTTAAAAGTTTGCTTGGCCCTATTGTATTTTTTCTTGAAATCCTGCATAGTAGTAGCTTTATAAAGCTGGTTTAGATCATGTTCTTGCTGCCTGAGTCTAATCAGATTTGGTGGGAGTTTTAGTCTATGATTACTTCCATTTTGACAGTGTTTAACTACCTTCTGGATTTCTTTGACTGGACAACTATATTCATAATGATGCAGTAGGGTTGAGTAGAATTCATACCATTTCTCATCCAACCCTTTTACCTGGTACACAGAATCCCATTTCTCATTTGCTAGTTTGTCTTTAAGAGCATTAATATTTGAGGTATTCAGCATTTGTTCCTGTAGCACAATTTTTGTTAATTTAGGCACAACTGAATTTATGTATTCTATCACCTGACAGAAGTGGTCAGAATAAAAAAATCTAAGTTACTGTAATTTATCTTATCTATAACATCTTTGTTAATTATAGCATAATCTACTCTAGTGGAACATGTGTCCGTCACTCTGGTGTCAGATTTTCTATATTTACGAGATTGTATGAGGTCAATACATCACTGAGTTTCAAGTTTACTGTACTATTTGAGCTTACATCTATATTAAAGTCACCTCATATAGTAAGGTCATTAGAACCAGCCTGACCAACAACACTACAAAGTTTATCCATAAATAGCATTACATCAGCATTTGGTGGCCTACATACTCCATCACTTTATGCTTTGGTAACTTAAGATCATTACTGTGGAGTACCTTACCTGTCATTTCAATTGATCCTTCTTTGGTGTGGTATTCAAGAAAGGATTTTTTTTTAGCTTCTATATCCTTATTAACATAAACTGCCACACCACCACCTTTATGGTTTTGCCTACAATAACTATTTGCTAGTATGTAACCTTCTAATCTATAATTATTATTTCACTGCATTTTATCCCATGTTCCATTATTACTAGTACATGTGGCAAGTGTTCCTCTGTGAATATTTGTAGTATATCTAGTTTGTTTCTGATATATTGCACATTTAAGTGCATTAACTTTAAGGGCGTTATCCCTTCTTTTTTATTTACCATCTTGCATGAATCAAAATTGTTTGAGTTACACTTTTTATGACATTTTGCATACACTGTTTTTTTAGAACTGTCCTGCAATGACTGATCACTTATTTCACAGCCTGGCTTTTCTTTGCATGAACGGGACTCAGTCATATCTGAAATACATCCCTGAAAACTATTATTATGGTCCTCTATTCTAAAAAAGTCTCGTGGTTGTAGCCCAGAGCAATTGGAGCTTTCTCCACACTGTCTTTCTCACACAGTTTGCTTATGTGGGAAACTAGCTTCGCCTTCCCTTTCCTGTTTAGGTGGAATCTGTGTTTTATGTGTTCATCACGACTCAGTTTCTTTAGCTTGGAATTGTAGTGTCGAATCTCTTTGTTTACACACGACCACAGTGGTAAATCATGTCTCACTAGCATATTTGTGATGACAATGTTCGTTTGAAATAGTTTTGGTAATATGTTACGGAAACATCGCATGGTTGTCTTGCTTTCGTTCTTGTATTCGTCGTTGCCGCCACTAATAATCACAATGTGAGCGTCTTTGTTCAATTGACTTGTTTCTGTTGTAATATTCTCTACCACTGCATTCAACATTGCGCCAGGCTTGATTTAAGTGAAAACTGAATGCTTTGAATGCATACTTTCACGAAAATGTTTGGATAGATCTTTTCCATGACTGTTGGCATAAAGAAGGAGCCCTTTGGTGCATCTTAAGGTTGGCAAGTTCTTTTCTGGTTCTTTAATGGCAGTTTTGTGATTACTTTCATGTTTGTTTATGTCTGTTGTGTTACCACAATCCACTACTAGTGCTTAGAATTTGTTTGATAATGGTATCACTGGGGCTGTACTTACTTGTTTGTTATTTTCAACACAAGTCTTATTTTCTGCACGGAATGACCATTAACAATGGTGTTGTCTTGAGTTAGGCGATAATTCCGATCCACTGCTTTATATTTAATTTCCAGCTCTTGATATTTCCTCAGAAGTTCTTGATATTTTGTATTGATTGACACTAGATCATCAGTTAACATGCTTATTATTTTTTCTTTTGTCTTTAGCTTGTTCGTTATTTCATTTTCTGCGGCACTTATGAAGCACTGTTGGCATGTCCAGTCATGTTCATCTTTTATATATTTCAAATTGATTTTGACACATTTATCGTTGGTACCAGTACTTGCAGTCGACACACAGGATACCTCTTTTGACCTTCTTCAAGCAAATTTTACAAACCTCACTATCACTTTTTAAAGAACATGAGACATCACTACATGAAAAATGTGCACTCGACGCCATCTTGCCAAAGGATTTTGAGCTGCTTTCGTGAAAGATTTGTTTATGTCTCCCTAAGTGTCCATTCCCATTTTTGATAAGTTTTTTTTGGTAACCATTTTTGTATGGTTTGAGCAATTATATGTAAATCTTTGTCTTATTCTTTTGAAATCTTTACTTTGGCAATCGTGACATTGGCATTTATGGAGTATCTTTTATTGTTGGTTATTGTTGCAATATAATCAATCTTAAATTTACGTAATAAAGATTAAGGTAGAGGCAGGTGTTTGGAAGGGCTCTAAAATAAATAGACATAAGGACCAATATTTTCTATTTCTGTTAGTTCTTGTATGCATTGGGTATCTTACAATTCTTTTAGATTCATTTTCGTCTTACCTGGGCATTGAAGTAACCAGCTAAAATTTTCACATTTAAATAGGGGAATTATAAGATCTTATTTCCAAGTGCCTCCCAAAAGAATTCTATTGTCACTTTTGTAGATATGAATTATGAAGGCATGGCTCAAGCATTGATGATTGTATAAGATGCTTTTTGTATCTTAATGTTATTAGCAATGCTGGCAATAATTTATCAGATGGTAAATTCAGCTGAGAAAATAGTTAAAATTACAGAGACAGGAAGTCTAACCATTATATAGCTTCAGGAGGATCAATTTCTGGGGAGGAAAGAGAGAGTGATTGGAGAAGATTGCAAAGATGTGAAAGATTACTCAAAAAGAGGTTTGAGAACAAGAGCAGGAAAATATAAGAATAAACTGCCCTCCCCCCCCCCCTTTTTCTTCCCTCCACCCAATTAATCTCTCTCTCCTCCCTGAAGAAGGAACCCATAGTTCTGAAAGCTAAGTTCAGCATTTCCCACTGTAAGTATTTATGTACTAATACTAGGAACTTTGCCTCCTGAAGGTAAGTAATGGCTAGCCTGTTTATTCACAATTTTCAAAAATAATTTTATAAGAGGGTATTTCAGGCACTTCTTGTAGAGGCCTGAACATCTTGGTTTCAAGAGGTTTCTGCATATCTAACAGACATAGGAAAAGGGAAGAACTTTTCAATTTCTAGTACATTTATTAAAAACACAAATTTTTGGATGGAAATATATATGACAAAAAATAAAATGTGCCCATCTTTTCATTACTTGCACATTTGTATAAAATTGTAGATCACACACAAAGAGCACAATGAAAGGTAATACAAAATATTTGATTACCACAATACCATCAGTCATGTTTTGAGTTACGGACATTTTGCAGAAACATTTGATGGACAAATTTCACCATACCTACTTCAATTTTAGTGAAGTGTAAAAACAAGTATATGACAACCCCTTCTTTTTAACCCAACTGACATGTAAAGAAGCATCATCCACATCAGTTTAATTTGGATAATTTTCCACTGCAATCTTTTTATGAATCATGGGATATTTTGAAATGGTATGGACATTAAGGACTGTTTACTAACACAGCCATTTCATTTATCATTACAGTTAATTATAGAATACAAAATCTGATAAAGCTTAAATCTGTAACAGTAATAATATTTAAGATGTATATTTCAAAATTTCAGAATAATTCATAAATTAGTGCATGTTTCTGAGATAAAAATAATCAAATATTGTATAAGCATTCTTGCTGCATGTTGGAATGTTTAATGATGTGATGAATTGAGGCAGCTAAACATTCATTCTGACTGGCAGGATGTTTACGAATACATTGTATGTTCTGTATTTTTTAAAAACACTTTTGATATAAAGATGTCTGTTACAATCTATCTGAATACCTATTGAAATTACATTTGGAGCAACAAATATGACAAGGTTTTTACATATATCAGTGACTTATTTACTTCTGAACAACCTCGGACATTTTGTTGCATTGACAGTTATGGCAAGTACAATGGGGAAACATGCATACATTCTCATGCCCTTCTGAGCTATTCTTATATAGTTAACATTAGCTCACTGTACTTCAAAGAATAATTATTGCTATTATCAATGCTGAAAATCAGCTCAAAAATAGTTTTGAAGCAATATCTGTCAAAAAGAGAGAGAGAGAAAAGGAAAATCAGCATTATATGAGCAAGTAAAGGGATTTTTGTTACTCAGTACAGCATCTGATAATAAGTACAACTTCTATTTCATTTAGGGCAATGGTGCTCACAATTCGATTTACTCCCCATTACAGTGGCTGGTAACTACTTGTAATATGAGCCTTCATGGTATTATTATAAGAAAGTATACAGTCAGTCAGTACACTGTTTAGTATCACAGCACATCTATTGCAGGACTCTGAATATTAACTGCAGTAGAAATTGCCAACTTCACACAGTTCTCCTTATTTAAAAATAACAACAACACATTAAAACTCATGGTTGCACCACAGTTAACTTTATAGGAATAAAATGAAATAATATGGCAAGAGGAACAAAATATATGAGATTCAACATAATGCTCATGTGATTAATGGGACTACTACTATATAAACCATTCTTACATGCTTTGGCTGGTAAACTGAAGAAAATCTGATATGGTTTTCTTTACAGGGATACTTTCTCTTGGTAGTTCAGTCTGTTATTTGTTTCAAATATTATTTACAGTCCATGCATATTTACAGTGGAATGTGAATATGCTATATACAAAACTAAGTAATGCCACTGAGCATACATACAATAACCACAGATACAACAGACACATATATTGCAAATTAAATACATTTTCACATAAATAAGACACACACAATATGACATTAGCACAAACATGAGGGGACAAAAAGCAATACCATGGCACATCAGTAAACACTTCTCTAGTGGAAGTAGAAAGCTCATGGATTAATGAAAGAGAATGGACCTTTCTTTTACTTCATCTTGTTGCAGGCACATCATTACTAATATTAGAGATACATTGCTTTTGCCTGCAGTACTAATTGGAATTTTACAAAATTTGATTGCAAGTCATTCTTTCAAATATTTGGTATTTGAAAATGTCTTCTATTTCAGACTAACACATTCTCTCCAGATTGTCCTCATCCTTTGGTTTGTTCTTCCTTGTCTATTATTAAAACACAGTATTAAAAATTTTATATAAATCCTTTTCAACTACAGAACACTGTATCCTGACAATATGATGGGTACAAAATTCAACTGGTAAAACACTTAGTTCACATTATCACACACATGACTTATGTCTTTATATGAAATTTCTTTTTGTTCAGTAATTTGGCCAGTGCAAATTTTATTATAGCTCTGTGCTCATTTCATGTGCAACTTCATGTCCGTTGGCCATATCAGATTTACTGCTGGATGAATCCCCGTTGTTGGGCTTGTACATTGTTTGAGTTTCTAGAGGTTCTTCATCTTCACATATAGTCTCTGTGTCATTGCTCCAAACAGAGCTCATCGTGCTTGTCTGAAAGCAAAGCAAATGAAATACATTTCAACAATTATGTTAGTGCAGTATTAATTGGTACTGTGTTAGTTACAAAGGTTATGACTGTAATTAAAATATTTTACTTAGTGACACTACAGGTGATTGTACTGTGTAGTTTCACAATTCAGGACGCAGAAATAATTCTCATATAGCCTTTGCTTCCTTGTTTGCTTTCAGACTGGAGTACATATTACAGTGGGAAGATATTCAACAAGCTCCTATCTAACATGAAGCAAGAAATGGGGGCTCCCTGCTGTTTCAAAAGGAAGTTAAAAATGTGTCTGATTAGCCACTCTTTCCACTAATTATCTGAACATCTAGATTCAACAATAGAGAATTTCTGTTAGTTACATGCCAAATAGATGTTTCAAAAGCAAGTTAAAAATGTGTCTGATTAGCCACTCTTTCCACTAATTATCTGAACATCTAGATTCAACAATAGAGAATTTCTGTTAGTTACATGCCAAATAGAGTATCCTTTGTCGAGTCGCATGAAAATTAGTGGTGTACTGCAAATAGGAGTAATTTTCTCTGAAAAATACCACTTTAATCAAGTAATGTTAAGCTGCCAACAGCAGGTTAAACAGCAGTTGTATAATATAGCTGAGGGGGTAGGTTTTTCAATGTAGCAGCTTTATTTTTAATTTAGTCAGTTACATTTAGCTGTAAATAGCATGAATAGCACTAAGCAAAGCAATAATTTGTTGTCAGTACAGAATACAGATTTTCTTGTCGCTTGTTAATGTATTGATGGGATCTACAGAACACAATGAATGAATGAGTTAATGGGCAGAAGGAACCACAATATGAAAATGATAGCGAAGAAAGACAGCAGTTATAATTTCTTCAGTGTAACGATATATTTTTTGTAATTGGGTCAGGGTCTAAGCCAATCTTCTTGCAACTGGCATTTATCATTAGTAAATAATACTAATCTAAAGATATATGGAATGTTTATTGCAGAGAGACCTTATGTTTTAGAAATTTGTATTAAAATAACTATGGACAGTGAATTAATGTATGAGGAATCAGACCCTCAAACAATTTTGTCCATTCATAAAAAATAAGCATTAGTGACCATCAGAGACAACTGCAATCATATAAAGGAAAGTAACTACTCAGCAGCATTGAGCACCACTTGGTTTCTTATATGCAGAAATAAAACTCAATATTTCAGTGCAAAGAAAGTATGCACGTACATTGGACTCATCAGATGTGAAAACAGTTCAGTGGTATGTGTTATATTATTTCCAGAGAGAAGGTGGATAAAATTCCATATATTAAGTATCAAGAAAACTTTGTATTGGAAACTTCATTACATGGTACAGCATGTAAAAAGGCTCAGTTTATATGCTGATAAACTTCACATTCATTAAGACTATAGCATTATGATAAGCTGCAGTCATGGGAGTTTGTAATGAATAAGAAGTTTTATATGGATGGCAATATTGACTTTTTTGGAAACAATGTTTTCAAATGAAGTTACTTTTTATTTCTCTGTGGCACTGATTTAATTTTTGAATTTAGGCTTCCATGTATTGTCACTGAATTTGTTCAGTGTAAGTTGAAAAGTAGGTTGATCTGTCCATTTTTTGTTATTGTCATGTATTTTGACACATAGGAGCACTCTGAATGTTATAACCATAGAGAATTGGCAACCCTATATTCTGTTTTTGGGGGATGCTGCTGTGCCCCCTCCCTCCTCCCTCTCTCCTCCCCATACCTATTGGACTATAGCTGTCCGCAAGTTTCTATATGATAAATATCCCAACTGCGACTGCGAGTAGTGGACCTATTCTCTGACTGTCATCGTCTTCTGGTTTTTTCCTCTAAAACAGACATACATAAAAGAATGTATTGTTTAAGAGTTGGCATTACATTAAAGGACTTCATATATTTGCCTAAACTGGATGACATCTCCATACTGAGAACTTGTATTAGACATTCAGTTTCTACAGTCACAATGAACATATCGAAGGTGCATGTTTGGCGAGGATAAACTTGACTGTGTTAAGCTTTGTTCACATGTGACACTTTACTAAAGAACTCAGAGTAAATTGAATTGTTTAAGTAGTTTTGTTTTCATGTTTTTTTTATTATGTTTTCTGTGAGCATGTAATAAGTAGAAGGTTTGCAAAGGTTCACCCTGATATGTCATCATCTGAAGTTGAGTTTGAATCTGAAATTAATTCTGGAGGAATAAATTACACTGAAGAAAATGTAGCTCAATATGTTCATATAATTATGTTATGGAATGTTCTGGCAGAATGTAAATAATTTTAGAGTGAAGGTAAAAACTCGAGCAGTTTTCATTCTTTTTTGTGCCTGTCAGTGACTTAATGCTTCCACTATTTGTCAAGTTGTTACCTTCGGTCCTAAATTATTAATTTGTTCTTTTCTTATAATTTCTCTGCCAAGAAAGTTGAGATTCTTAACTCATCATGGACTTATCAATCAATATAATTGCAGGTCCTGGCACTTCTATTGCTGCCGTTCATATGTGAAAGGTGCCTGGGCAAGACTCAAAGATAGAGCAGCTTGTTTGTGAGCGGAGTGGAGGAGGAGCTGCTGGGCATGGATGGCAGACACAGCAGAAGGGCAAGATGGGGGGGGGGGGGGGGGGGGGGAATATAAAAGTGTCGTGCTGACATCTACGCAGTCAACTCCTCAGAGATACCTGATGATGGCAATGTTGTCACTTACCAAAATGTTATGCCTGTTTCACTCTGACATCCAGCTGTTCACCCTTTAACTACTTCATCAGTACAGACTATGATGCAAAACTGACAGATCAAAATTTATAGGAATTTTGAAGGAGGAGGATGATAAGGTGGAAAGTGGTCGGCTGGGGGGGGGGGATGAATGAATGAATGAATGAATGATGTCTTCATTTTATTATTTTGTAATACCCTGAGTTATATATTCATTTCTCTCTTGATATTGGGTACTGGATAATTTAATGCTCTTCATGACATCTGTGTACCCCTCATAAAATACCAACAATTGAGTCTGAAGATTTGAGCTGGTGTTAGTTTTAGAATGTATGCATTGTTGTTATCATAATAATTACTGTTACTGGATACCGTGTTACATATGAAAGTAGTTCATGGCCAGAAGACCTTGTCAAGACAGTGATGGTTCCAGACCCGAAAAAGATTTGGGTGATCTGGATCCTCCTCTCCACCACCAGCTTTTCTGAAGCTTTTCTGAACTGCGCAGGTAAGAATTACCCACACAACAAATTTTCCGCTCTCAAAATCATCCTGGCCTCAACCTACAGTAACATACTGCCCCACATTCTCCATACATCCAATTGTTCCTGCTCCCCCCTGCTGTCCCCTTCTCACAATTCGCCTCCCATCACCCTCATTGTGCACTGACCTCTGCCAGTGCACACCCCTGACTTTTGAATGTGTATGCATCTATCTTTTCTGAAGAATAGATGGGCCAAAAGATTACACGTAACAGTCTTTTCATTGTACCTGTCTGCAACTCAGCATGTCATCTTTACAGTGCGTAACAACCTATTTTTTTCATAACATTGTGATATGCATAATGTCAGAGAAGGAAGGGGAAGAGCAATTTGGTTTCGAAAAGGGGGAGGTTTAAGAGGAGCTGTAGGACTCATTAGAATAATTGGTGAAAGATGTATAGAAAGAGGAAAATGAATGAGTTTGTTCATACACCTGGGAAAGATCTTTGACCAAATGAAATGGGACAAGATGATGGAAATTCTAAAATTGAAGAAGGTGAACTGGGAGTACAGAAGACTAATTAAGGGATTGTACAAAGGCAGAAAGCAACCATGAAATAGTATGACAGACAGGTTTGAAATTAGAAGAGGATTAAGACGGGGTTGTTGTCTTTCACCAATGCTGCTTGTTACGTGTACTGAAGATGTGATAATGAAGATGCTAGAACTAGAGAAAGACTAAGCATAGGAGGACAGAAGATCAAATGCAACAGATGTCCTGATGAAATAGTGTTTCCTGGACATAAAACAATATCTCTCAATGGAACACTCTCCTGAGATGAATAATTATAAGATTATGGAATAAAAATCAACACAAAGAAACCTAAGGTCATGAGAGTATATGACACAGAATATAAGAAAGTGAAAACAAAAGAAGTTGAAAGGCTGCACAATGCAGACATTTAGAGAGTATGATAACTGATAAATGAATGAGTGAAGTAGAAACAAGATCCAGAATTACAATGCCAAAGCAAGTTTTTCAGAAAAAGAAATGCTTATTATGCAGCAGATTTCGGTTGGGGTTAAGGAAAAATGAGTGAAATGCTTTGTGTGGAGGTGTTTCTGTGCAGTTATGGAACTGGATATACAAGAAGAGAAAAGAGAGAAAATTGTAGCTTTTGAAATGTGAGTTTGAAAGAGAATGGAGAAAATAAAATGGATAGATAAAGTGAAGAACAGTGAAGTACTGGAAAGGGTAAAGGAGCAAAGAACCCTCATACAGCTGATCAAGGAAAGGAAAGCAGACTGAGTGAGACATATACGGCAAGTAAAAGGATTCTAACAACAGCTACTGAAATACAGATGAAAATAGGGAGGATAAGAACAAAAAAGCCAGATTGAAGTGAAAAGAGGGAGATACCAGACTATGAATCAGATAATGTGGAAAAGGATCAGAGAGAGATAGCAATGGTGTCAGGAACCTGCCAATAAGCAGAACATCTCACGACAGTGATGAATTTGGATTTCCTAGTTTTGATGAGAAGTCACCTTAAGCATTAGGCAGTTCAAGAATACCTCCAAAGTACTGAACCAAACGTTTGATGATCCATCTAAGTTTCTGAACTCTTATGTACAGAGATTCTACCATTGTGGAAATAGCATCACTGCAAGGACAATGGTGGAGGTCCTATATGTTAGCACAGGACGAGAGATGGTTATGTTACGAAATGAACCTTAGCCAACTTATGGTTAATCCTAAAGCTCATTAGAAGCAGGAAATCCAGGTTCAAACTTTGATCCTGACTTAAATTTTCATATGTTACTTTATATGACTTGTTTGTGAGTGTTATTTCTGTTTAATTACTCTGCTTGTATGTATTTTGGATTTTGCATTTATTAATCATGTCATGCATACAGTTTGTGGTCATTAAGTACCCCATCACACTGTTATGTATCAGAATTTTTGATTTACCAAGCAGTTAGCTGGTATAGTTCTTGATGTCATCTGACAACATCTGTAACAATATGCTGTAATTATTTAGTCTTTTCTGCCTGTAGTCATGTGATAGGCATGTGGTGAGTGCCAGAAAAAAGAATAAAAAATACACAACAAATTTGATTGAGATGTTAGAACCCTAAGCTTCCTTGCTTCAAAAAGGTGATGTGTCTACACTTTAATAATGTTTTATATTTGTATTTGATGCAAGCATTTTCCAAAGGACCTGGCAATCATTTCAAATGATATAATTTTTGAAATTATGATGTATGTGAAATGGATACAGATGTGTGTAAAAAAAAGTGTAAGTTCTTCTGTAGGGTCACATAACGGATGTGCAGAACTATAGACTACCTTGTAGAAATGTGTAACATATATTGCACTCATGTACTTCTTTTTTGGAGGCCCAATGACATCTATGTAGGAATCAACATTTTCTAAGAGCTACCTGTGTGAAACTGAGCTTCATCTGATCGGCCTTTAGATCTAGGTGGTAGTAGATAGCATAGCTCACATTGATACATTTTTCTTATCTTCCATTCCCACACTGTCACTTGCTAAACACAGTGTGTGCTTACAAATATGTGAACATGTATAAAATATAAAATTGGATAGAAGAATTCCTGGCACACAAAACCCTGTAATTTGTTCTTAATGGGAGACATCATCAGAAGTGAAGGCAGCATCTGGCGTACCTCAAGTTAGGGAAGAAACTATCTGAGGCAAAGATTAGCAGCTGACCGTACAAACAAACATAATGTAATTTTCATTAACAGAGAAAAAATCTGATATTGTCTAGCTACAGAATGTGTGATCAGTCTCAGAATCAATCACATCTTTCACGTATCTAGGAATATCCCTCTGGAGAAAACTGAAGTGCAACAATCACACTAATGTAGCCGTGGGAAGATGGGTTTCAGTCTCAAATTTGTTTCTAACAAGGGAACCTCCCCATTGCACCCCCCTCAGATTTAGTTATAAGTTGGCACAGTGGATAGGCCTTGAAAAACTGAACACAGATCAATCGAGAAAACAGGAAGAAGTTGTGTGGAACTATGAAAAAAATTAAGCAAATTTACAAACTGAGTAGTCCATGCGCATCATAGGCCACATCAAGGACTATCTGAGCTCAGGTGTGCTGTGTTCCCGTGGTTAGCATGATCAGCCGCGGAACGAGAGGCCCTTGATTCAAGTCTCCCCTCGAGCGAAAATTTTAATTTTTTTATTTTGACACAATTATCAAAGTTCAGGCACTCACACATAATCAACTTCGCTCTCCAAAATTCTAGGACATGTTCAGATTTGCTTGGACATGTGCAGGATTTGACGGTCTACACACGGAAAAATTTGATAACGTTAAAAACATATGTTTCGACAGAGCACAGGGAAAACTGTGAGAGTGTGAAACTGTTGCATTCATTTGTTGCAGTTTATGTGACAAACTCTTATGTTTTCATCCCTTATTTGGGAGTGATTATCACATCCACAAGAACACCTAAATGGGCCAAGGTAGAGGAATCTTTTCACCCATTCGCCAAGTGTACAAGTTAGGTGGATCGACAACATATTCCTGTCATGTGACGCACATGCCGTCATCAGTGTCATATAGAATATATCAGACGTGTTTTCCTGTGGAGGAATCGGTTGACATATGACCTTGCGGTCAAATGTTCTCGGTTCCCATTGGAGCGGCACGTCCTTTCGTCTACTAATTGCACGATTTTGCGGTGAGGTCGCAAAACACAGACACTAAACTCATTACAGTGAACAGAGACATCAATGAACGAACAGACAGATAATAACTTTGCGAAAATAACGAAAGTAAACTTTTCACTCGAGGGAAGACTTGAACCATGGACCTCTCATTCCGCAGCTGCTCACGCTAACCACGAGACCATGGTGCTCCTTAGCTCAAATACTCCTTAATGTTACCTAACTCGCGCGTGGACTACTCAGTTTGTATATTTTGCTTATTTTTTTTATAGTTCCACACAACTTCTTCCTGTTTTCTCGATTGATCTGTGTTCAGTTTTTCAAGGCCTATCCACTGTGCCAACTTATAACTAAATCTGAGGGGGGTGTGATGGGGAGGTTCCATTGTAAGAATCATGAAGCACTGTAAATCATGGACAAAGAGGTCATCAACGAAACTCTTGTTCAATCACTTCTTTAGCACTGTTTGTCCATCTGATAGCTTTACCAAGTTTTAATATAATACAGAGAAAAGATCCAAAGAAGAGCTGCATATTATATGCAGGTCTCTGTAGTGAATGCAAGATTGTTACATGAGAGACTATGTATATTCTGGAAAGCCTTACTCACAAAATTCTGAGTAATCTTCCAAACAGTGTCAAGAACATATCACTTTCTTCTACATACATCTTATGTAATGCCCCTGGCACTAAAATTTGCGCATGGATACCAACATGTTTTCCTCTCCCATACCATTTGTGTAATGAATAGAAGGGATGAGTGGGTGGGGTAGGTGGTGGAGGTAATATTTCTGGTACATCGTGAAACCTATGTCAGTCATTGTATGATGGCTTGCAGATGAAGAAGTAAAAGACAATTTATCAAGGAAGACACTGCCATACACTTGACACTGAACTACGTACAACCTACAGTACTCTTCAGTAAAACAATCGTTAGAAATATAGTTTGGGCCATAAAATCCATTTGTAGGCATCATTCTGTTTAAAATTCTAGTCCCTCACTATTTTCTGGCAGTGAACTGGCTTACACAAATAGTGCTTTCCAGCATTACTGAAAGTCCTTATTTGAATAGGAGTTTAAACCTGTACAATATTCCACTTCTCAAAATTAGTTCATATGGCTTTTCATTTACTAAAATTTAAAATGCAGTGCAAGATTGCCATTTCCCTACAGCAGTGATGTAACATCAGACAGAGATTCTACTCAAGTTTCATTACTGGTATATAGTTTTGAAAGTGTTTCCATGAATCTTTAAATATTCTGGAATGTTTCAAAAAATACTGTTTTTTATTGGGTTGGCTGTTTATCAGGTATCATCCCAAATTAGAGTTACGAGTACATTCAAATTTAAAAGATATAAAGAAGTCCTACATGCCATAACATTACATTATTTCAATTTTTTGTGAGTTTCAATATCTATAAAACTCTCATATTTTATCTACAGTTTTTTATGAGTCTATGTATGCAAAGTAACTAGATACATAAATGTATTCACACCAATTTGCGTATTGTTGTAAGATTTTTTTCCAGTCTCTGAGCAAATTAGCATTATTTGATTTGAAAGGAACATGTAAATGTATACCTTCAAAATCTGATTGATTTTAATCGTTGCTACAAACCAACGTTTCTCCTTTATCATAAAAGTATTTCTTATCCATTGTTTGCTTCCAGTTTTGGAATTATGGTTAAGGTTCAACATACATGGTGTCCCAGGAAGAATGACCAATATTCAGGGATATGAGAGGAACAATCATTTGAAGCAAAAAACATCATATGAATACATGTCCTGTTTCCAATTGTTCTTGTAAAATGACTGGATGTATCAACAATGTACATTAAAGGTGTTCTGTCTTGGAAGCATTCAGAAAAGGGCATATGTCCATATGGAGTTTTTTTTGCTTCAAATGAGCATTCCTGTCATACCCCTTAGCAGCAAAATTCGTACTGGGACACCCTGTACAGTGAACAACAGGGTCGTTAGAGACAGACAGAGGCAGACAGAAGAAATGTCACCATCTCAGTGGCAGTGACTAGGGGAAACCATGAGAAGCATGAATCAGGTTGGGTACGTGGCAATTTGAGTTCCCTTCTTCAAAATAAGAGCACTTAACATCTGCATTCCTTACCTGATTTTTTAAATTTTTGTATCACAAAGAAGAACTGCATGACTTAATTTGTGGAAAACTAAAATTTTCTTCCCCCCGCCCCTCCCTGTATCATGCACAAACATGCCACAATATAAAATAATAAATATCAGGTGATGTTTATGTTTGTTTCCTTACACAACTTCTGGTTTTCCAAGTTCCAGTTTGCATAACATATTATATTAATAAGTGTGTTACTCTAGAATTCCACTGTTAAAAAAAAAAAAATATGTTCTGTGTAGGACAAAGCACAGGCATGTCAATTTTATAATTTGACAATACTATGAAAATGATAGATTGCTATTCACCATATGACAGAGATGAGTTGAAGACAGGAACAACAAAGACTACTAAACATGTAAGCTTTTTCTGGTTACCTTCCATTTGGAAAGTGGGTGCGCTCAGTGACTGTTATGTGACTTATAAATTATAGAGTGCAGCAATCAGTCGTCCATTTTTACATTTTATTACGCAAATCCAGATTTTGGCTAGTAGCGAGCCATTCTCAATGCACTATTTTCTATTCTCAATGTATGCAAGTCCCTGTTGTTTGGGAGTCAGTGACAGTTCTTTGAAATTTCAAAGAACTGTGACTGACGCCCAAACAAAAGGGATTTGCATGCATTGAGAGTAGAATATAGTGCATTGAGAATGGCTAGCTACTAGCCGAAATCTGGATTTGCATAATAAAATGGAAAAATGGATGACTGATTGCTGCACCCTATAATTCATATGTAAGCTTTTGGCAAAAAGGTCTTCTTCTGAAATAGACAACATACACAAACATATTCATGCAAACACAGCTCACACATGCACATAACCACTGTCTCTGGCTGCCAAGGCCACACTGTCAGCAACTGTGCATGATGGGAGAAGCAGTCTGGTTGGTCAGGGTGAGGAGGAGGCTGGGGCAGGGAGAGGGAGGAGAGCAGGATACGAGTATGAGACAGTAAACTGGTGTTTATGGGAGCACACAGGGATGAGGTGGAGAGAAGGTAGGGCAACTAGGTGCAGTCAGAAGGTTATATGGAGGGCAGGACAGAGAAGGGGGCAGGGAAGGGGGCAGAAAAGGAGAGAAGTAAAAAGACTTTTGGTGTGCTTGTTGAATAGAAGGCTGTGGAATGGAAACAGAGAAGGAGATGGTGAGTGAAGGACATTTACTAATGAAGGTTGAGGTCAGGAGGCTTACAGGAATGAGGGAGCCAGCCACAAAGGAGCATTCCTCTCATTATGCAGTACCACCCAGAACTGGAGCAACCGAATCATATTCTCTGCTAGGGTTTTGATTACCTCTCACCATGCCGTAAAGTGAGGAATGCCCCACCCACTATCCTTCCCACCCTTCCTACAGTGGTATTCCATTACCCACTGAACCTACACAACATCCTTGTCTATCTCTAGATAATCCCTGCTCCCAACCCCTTGCCTCATGGCTCATATCCCTGTAATAGATCTAGATGCAAGACCTGCCCCATACATCCTCCCACCACCATCTACTACAGTCCAGTCACAAGCATCATCTATCCCATCAAAGGGGGGTCTACCTGTGAAGCCAGTGATGTGATCTACAAGCTAAGTTGCAATAAATGTGTTTTGTTCTAAGTAAGCATGACAACCAGCAAGTTGTCTGTCCGCATGAAAGGCTACCGACAAACTGTGGCAAAGACAGCTAGACCACCCAGTTACTTAACATGTTTTTCATTTCAATTACTGCTTCACCTGTGGCATCTGGATCCTTCCTACCAGCACCAGCTTTTCTGAAAGTCACTGTTCTTCACCCACCATCCCCTTCCCTGTTCCTACTCCCCCCTACCCTCCTCTAACCTCCCGACTGCACTTAGATGCCCTACCCTCTCTCCAACTTTTCCTTGTACGCTCCCACAAACAACACTTTACTGTTCCCCAGCCACGCCCCATTCTCCCTCCTTCTCCCCACCTCAGCCTCCTCCTTATCCCTACCACCCAGATTGCTTCTCCCATCATGCACAGTTGCTCGCAGTATGACTCCACCAGCCAGAGACAATGGCCAAGTTTGTGCGAGTTGTGTTTGCATGAATATGTGTTTGTGTGTGTATTGTCTATTTCAGAAGTCCTTTGGCTAAAAGCTTACATTTTTTTGTAATCTTTTTGGTGTGCCTGTCTGCGGCTCAATATCTCCCATATATGGCTAATAGTTATCTATCCTTTTCATAACATTATCATTATTCCATCCTGGAGTTTTTCATTGTTTGATTTTATAATTTAATTTATTGCTGGTGCACACATGAGACTATTTTTACTCTTAATTTCTTCATGTATTTTATTACTACAGAATTTCTTTCACTGTTTCCATTGCAATTCCTTGTGCTAAATAATTTAGACTGTATATAGTAGCCTCCTGCTTGCCGTAATAAAACTGCTGTCTGGAATAGATCATCAGAATCTTCTCTTTCATCTGGTAGATAGATCTGTTATGAGGGCTGTGAATCCTATTCAAATTTGGTGGCATATGTGACACGAGGTATGTGAAGTAAGGAAAATTCTCTATCATGTGCTCAGTTCAGTGCTATTTTCTACCAGTCCTCTTCATTTTATCATTTTCCTTGTGCCTGTTTAAAATAACAAGCTGTGATCAGCAGCTGTGCTTTCCCATCTCACCTACATAATATGCATACAATATTATCTTAAACTTTTCATGTTTGATGTCAAATTAGGATAGCTTTTTCAATTTTGTATGATGAAGAGCATGCAAATTCATTTTCAGTACCGTTGTCGTCATGTCAGATTTTGTATCAGTCTCAAGAAGTAAAATAATAACAAGGCCCAATGGGAAAGGAATGTTTCTTTGTCCAGCATTTTGTTTCTGTATTTAGCAGTATTATGACTCCAAATAGAGAACTATCATAACAGATGATGCAATACATCTTACTACCAAAATACCAAGGTCGTTTTTTAGCATGTACAGGCATGTCACCTGTCTTCTGGTCTTTTGTAATGGTGAGTAGCCTTCAGCTTGGGAGATTACCTCTTGCTAAGTAGCACCTTTCTTATAATTCCTGGATTCCACTTACATTTCTTTCACTTTTGTGTGATTGCCATTTTTCATTCTACATTTTTAAACCTTTTTTCTGGAAGTTTCAACAACATCTGCAAATGTCTTAAGGCACTGGCACTTGTAGTAATATCAAATCTGTCAAGAATGGTAATGTCAGATCTTTCATGAATGCCGACAACAATTTGGTGAGTTCTTCTGTCCTGAGGCACTCCATGTATCGTCAACTTATATGAAGTCATTTATCTGCTTCTTCACCAGTTAACACCCATTTGTTTTCCACATTTCTTTCATTTAGTTCATTTCTCTTTCTCAGATAAAACAGAAATATAATTATATTTT
The DNA here is from genome assembly GCF_023864275.1 of Schistocerca cancellata. Lineage (NCBI taxonomy): Eukaryota > Metazoa > Arthropoda > Insecta > Orthoptera > Acrididae > Schistocerca > Schistocerca cancellata. The sequence goes on from NC_064631.1 coordinate 405,473,331, forward strand.
GCAAATGGGGATTGATCCCAATCTACAGGACGCATCTATATAACTATAGTCAATATACTGCACAATGTTAAATAAATATAATTTCAATGTCATACTGGGAAGTTCTATCAGTTGTTTCTAGTGCCTTGTAAAAGCTAGTGCACCATTAATGCAGAAATAGAATAAGCCATATCTATTAAAAAGCATATTGTCTGAAAAATACAAGAATAAAAGCAGTCCATGTAGTACGTGAGACTAGCTAAAAATTATTCTATGCTACTTGCATATAATTTTCTACTTGTTGCTCTAAAGCTACTGCAACTCCAAGGCATGCAATGATTTTCAACCTCTATTAGCTATTAACTTCTATGCTTGGTATGGAGACAAAGAACATGCACAAGCAAAATTTCATACTAATAAAGATAAACCAAGATTTTTTTGCCAGCAGCAGATCAATTTTTACTTAATACACATGGCACTTTTTTATGCTCTCTTATCAGAGATCATGAATCTCATGATTTCATTTTTATTCTCATCTTTTTGATTATGTGCTAGTGATTACAGTAAATAGCACGCAGAGAATCTGGATTACCGTCAGCAGAGGTTGAAAACCACTGCACCCGTTGTGCAGAAGGTGCAGGCAAGCTGATACTCACTGTATGTGCTTTGGATGAGAGGTGAGAGTATAAGCTCTAAGCTGGCTGAGCGAGACCTCTGGTGGAGCAAGTTGGCTGTTAGTCCCGGTTCGTCCTGGCCTCGACAACGTCTTGCGTCCAAATCTCCTGTCTGCACAACAATACACCATTTCACCCTGCTCCGTTCTAGACGTTTCCTCAATCACTGTCCATATTTCTTCCTTCTCCTTATGATGAACACACATCATATGTTTTTCTTCACTATTAGTCATTTCAGTATGCCATTCTGTGGCTCAGTGTCTGTACTTTTTTTGTGTGTAATTTCAGTCTCAAGTAATGTCACTGTCATTTTGTCACTCAAGTCACTTCAGTATCTGCAATCTTTAGTGCTAAGAAACAACTGTCACAACTCTACAAATTTTCTGATAAAAAGCTAAGCAGAAAAGACTCAACACCTGATAATAACCATCAAACTATAAGCAAATGCAAAGCCAAAAGTAAGAAAAATAAAGAAGTATAAAGCAGCAAGCAACTCTAAGAGATAAAGTTGTTTGAGTAGAAATGGGTAGTAAAAATCCAGCCTACAAAAGTGATTCAGAGAAAATCATAAAAAACCACAAATATTTTGGAAGAGATTGGCAGAGGGGAAAAAAGAGATGAGGTGCTACGCCGTTTCTTCTCCCCCACCCCTCCCCCCTCTCCATTCCACCTCCTCTCCCTTACCCCCTCCAGGTGCAAAAGATTTACCAAGTGACTGTACATACTAAAATTTGGAGAGCTGTCAGACAAGAGGCACATATGATAAATGATAGGATATAGTGATGGAGAGGTTATGTTGAAAGGCAGTGTGAACATTGAAAATACCTCAGTCAAGATAAAGTTCTGAGTTAGAGATGAATGTGAACAAGGGAATGCTCTGCCATCTCTATATAATATTTCTTTTCTCTGTCACTAAAAATTTGTTTATTACTGAAGGCAAATAACCTCATTTTAAAAAATCTGGATTCAGTGGTTCATGGTGTTTTTTTTCCAAATCACAATTCTCCAAACATCTATAGTGTGTGGCATTTCATTTATTTACTGCTCATGGGTGCAACTAAATTTTTAATTTTAAAAAACTACCCATTTCCCTCATCTTTGAAATGTTATTCAGTAAAACAGTTTTAAATGAAAAATACTATCAGGAGTACAGCTACATCTAACTTTTCCTGTTAAATAGTTGCTACTGAAATGGCGGGAGCTTGTAGACTGCAAGCAGCTTCAAGCCAGCAGAACGGGACATGCATGGTATGGTGTCACACTATAATCTCAAACTCTATACTCACATTGAACTTGTTTGAGTCCCTGAGGATTCCTGATGATTGCTGGTAGTAGAGAGGCCCACGTCTGCGGCCTCCACTACCCCCGTGCTGCTGGCTCCAGTTATTATTTACATTAGAAGCTGAGGAGCGATATAACCCTGAAGAACCATCTTCCCATTGCCTTTGTGAAGAGTGGGAGGTAGGTTGGTGAAAAGGCCGAGTGTTAGCTTGTTGTTGGTGTTGTTGTTGTTGTTGACTGTAATCCCGGCCACCACCTTTACTCACTAAGGAAGGCAGAGGAGGCTGCACAGATGCAGTTGACAGCTTTGTTGTTTGTGCGTACTTTGGCCCATCATTTGATCTGTGGAAATTGGATCTGTCATAATAACAGGAATAGCAAACAAACATATAAAAGTAGTGAAACCAAGACAGTGTTCATACGACAAAATAATTCATATATAACTATAGTGTCAAACCTGAAAGTGATTAAATATTCAGGATTGTTTATAGACTGATATAGTATACACTTCTAATGGCTTTAACAATTTTGAATACTGAATTCATGAATAGTGGAGCTCTAGTTGTACACAAATCAAACAGCTTATTCATGAATTATACAGGGTGATTCAAAAAGAATACCACAACTCTAGGAATTTAAAACTCTGCAACGACAAAAGGCAGAGCTAAGCACTATCTGTCGGCAAATTAAGGGAGCTATAAAGTTTCATTTAGTTGTACATTTGTTCGCTTGAGGCGCTGTTGACTAGGCGTCAGCGTCAGTTGATGCTAAGATGGCAACCGCTCAACAGAAAGCTTTTTGTGTTACTGAGTATGGCAGAAGTCAATCGACGACAGTTGTTCAGCGTGCATTTCGAACGAAGTATGGTGTTAAACCTCCTGATAGGTGGTGTATTAAACGTTGGTATAAACAGTTTACAGAGAATGGGTGTTTGTGCAAAGGGAAAAGTTCTGGACGGCCGAGAACGAGTGATGAAAATGTAGCACGCATCCAGCAAGCATTTGTTCGCAGCCCATGAAAATCGACTCGCAGAGCAAGCAGAGAGCTGCAAATTCCACAATCAACTGTATGGAGAGTCCTACAAAAAGGGTTAGTTATGAAACCTGAACGTCAACTACCCGAGGCGATGGATCGGCCGCCAGGCAGCCCGTGACAGAGCACTTCATCACTGGCCTCCAAGAAGCCCTGATCTTACCCCCTGCAATTTTTTCTTATGGGGGTATGTTAAGGATATGGTGTTTCGGCCACCTCTCCCAGCCACCATTGATGATTTGAAACGAGAAATAACAGCAGCTATCCAAACTGTTACGGCTGAAATGCTACAGAGAGTGTGGAACGAGTTGGAGTATCGGGTTGATATTGCTCGAGTGTCTGGAGGGGGCCATATTGAACATCTCTGAACTTGTTTTTGAGTGAAAAAAAACCTTTTTAAATACTCTTTGTAATGATGTATAACAGAAGGTTATATTATTTTTCTTTCATTAAATACACATTTTGAAGTTGTGGTATTCTTTTTGAATCACCCTGTATATATTTTTTAACAAAAATTGAATTATTAATTAAGTTGACTATTAGGTGAGGTTTATAGGCTTTTTGTTTTTAAAGCATTTATTTCTACAACAACCATAAGAATAAAGCTTCAAACATAATGCTTATTGCTTATAGTGATATTGTAATTTTAAAAAAAATATCAATTAGGGTATTTGAATTTTCTGCAATTGAAGACTAATTTTCACATTTGCAATTTTTATTATAACAAAAAATGTACACTGTGGTAAAACTATTTATAGAATATTTATGGCTACAATTTGTAGAAATAGGATGCACTTGGTTCCATATTATTGCGAGAGTGATAAGCTTAGTTGTGGTATTTAATGAACATGCACACTTCTTGTATATGCATAAACAGAGTAACACAACTGACATGATATATAACAAGTCTAATGGGTTCACTTGGATCACATTTGGCCATAACCGATGCAAACTGTGCTTCAAATACATCAAGATGGAACAACTTGGTGAACCTAGAAGTCTCACATCTTTTGACTGGTGACCGAGCTGAACACAGAAGTGTTAAGACAGAACATTCATCATAAAACTTCAGGAAAGAAAAGAAAAAACATTAACTTTTAACCCCTTCATACTCCCTGGCTGGAATTGTGTATGTTAACTTTTAGTATGTCTTCGCTATAAAAAAAGTATTTTTTCCCAATGGAAACCTCAGGTACACATTTGTGAATGTTCTGCCTTTTCATCATGCTTGAGTGCTGCCAAATGTGCAGTACTACCCTGCAGCTCGTGACCACCTGAAGACACAGATGTGGTTGGTTTGCTGTATTCTAGTATGTAATTCAATACTGTTGTTGTTATTTTGCATGATAATTATTGAGTAATCATTGTTACTGTTCATTACATTAGAGGATTTTTTGTAATTAATTATTTTATTCCATAAAATGAAGCCAAGTGTACAAAGTATGTTGTGAAAACGGGTACATATTTTTGTGTAAACCTTGGGCTTAAAATCATTAAAAAATCACCGAAGAGCTTTACCACACAAAGGAAAATTTTCTTTCCTCCAGAAAAAATTCAAGTCTGAAAGGGTTAAGGTACTGGGTCTCGTGTGGTTTTCAAAGGAAATGGCTGCAATTTACAGAAAAAGGATGCAGCTGATTCCATTTCATTGGGAGACTGCTATGCTTAGTTATAGCATTTAATGAACATACATACTTCTTGTATATGTATGATAGTTTTATTACCAGTGATAAATGGCAACCACATATGCTGAAAGAATAGTTTTGAAAATTCATTCACAAAATTCATTCACTGTGTCATTCTCCATGTTATACACTATTGTGAAATGAGTTCAGAAGGGAGTCTTGTACTGATTATGGTCCAGCATATTCTGCTGTTTTCTATTATCATAGAAAAGTGAAAATTCATTGTCCATCCACAACGTGTGTATGGCCTGTGGGTATCAACACACAAAAGTGCTTCTACAAACAACGTGTAGAACAGGTGCCATACATTGTTAGCGTGGAAACTATTGTTGCTGTTTATGTTATTGTGATAAGCAGTTAAATATGTTTCTCACTTGTTTTGTATGAGTTGGTTGGTGACATATTCCTACATAATTTTCATTGTAGGAAAGGTATGCTCAAAATTGATCTGACTCACTTCTAGGGCATAAATTCCTCAAGACATGTTGCAGCAGATCAAAGAAGGTATTGAATTACACAGTCACAAAGCCATGTCTGCAAATCATATTAAGCTCGACACTGATCTATCAGTTCTACTTACATAAAACTGCAGTGTGCAATTGAGACAAAGCAGTGAAAGGATGGCTGTAAGATGTAGATGTAGAACAGTCTTTGTAGGGGATGGATAATAAATACTGAAATATTTATACAACGTAAGTTGTGTCTGATTATATAAATAAATGAATGAGAGAGAAAATAAAGATAGTTGCACACTCTTGCAATATCTGATGTGCAATATCTGATATTATTACATCAGTGATACTGGATATTAATCACATGAAAATTATCCAGCAGCTGGTGAACTTCACCATGAGCATCTGCGAGGCTTGCCTACACCGATGAGCCTAAACATTATGACCACCTGTTTAATAGTAAGTTAATCCACTTTTCAAACACAGTACAACAGTGATTCTGCTTGGCGTGGATTCCATAAGTTTTTTATAGGTTTCCTTAACTACGTGGCACCAGATGTCTTCTCATAGGTCGCTAAATTCCTGCAAATTATGGGACAGTGGTCTGTGGGCACACAACTGGCACCAAATATGTGTTCCAGTGGGTACAGCTCAGGAGCATTTGCTGGCTAAAACACCAATGTGAGAGTGCTCCTCAAACCACTGCAGTGGAATTCTGGCCTTGCATCATGGAGAGCTACCCTTTTGTCATGGTGTCTTCAAGTACTACCATAGGTCCCATAGGCGACCAATTCAATGCACCCCATAGCATCATTCTGCTCTCACTGGCCAGCATCTGTGATGCCGTGATGGTTTGAAGCAACCATTCATCTGGATGACAGTATGTAAGGACCCAGCCACTGACCTGGTATAAAAAGAAATGTGATTCATTCGACAGGTGAACATTTCTATTGACTCACTGTGAAACGTCAGTGATACTGTGCCCTCTGCAGTTGTAACTGACGATGTCGTTGGGTCAACACAGGAAAATGTAGGGTCGTATGATGTGGAGCCCGATGTGCAACAATAGCCTTTGAATGTTATGTTCTGAAACACTTGTGCCTGCACTAGCATTATAATCTGACTTCAGATCCACCAAAGACTGCTGCCTATCCTGGATTACACAGGGGGGGGGGGGGGGGGGGGATCCTCTGACTCCTACATTTTGTGAAGAGACGTGGATGTCCAGTACTGTATGGCCTACACATTATTCCACCATCCTTCAACTGCTTTCCTAAGGTGCCCACGACAGCAGTAACCAAATAGTCGAGCAGCTTCACAGTTTCAGACATTTTTGTTTCCAACAGTAGGACCACAACAATGTGCCCTTTGTAAAAACCACTTATATCAGAGGATTTCTGTATTTGCAGCCCTTATCTTCACTATAATGACTACCCACTCATCTCTCTTCCACTTGCATTCTTTCCTTACAGTGTCATGTGCAACATCACAAGGAGGCATTTAACGTAGCAGTAGGCAGTAGTCATAATGTTTTGGCCCATCAGTGCATCATTTGAGTAGCGAGTCCAAAATATGAGTTCTATGGTAAATAAAAATCAGGGCAAGTAATTGAAATTAGATGTGTGATTACATTGAAATGAAGGTCAGTGCAATGACTTAGGAGACAAATTTGTAGACTTAGAAAAAGGCTCTCAATTTTCTTTGCTTATAAGTGATTTACCTCATTTAATACAATTTATATTATACATTTGTATCTGTTGAATACATTTCTCACCTTGCTGTGCTATATAAACTATAATCCTGGGATTCTGCACTGAGTCCCGAATCAGAATGCTCGTGACTAACGGACGCACTTGCTTTTATGTTGTTGATATTTTGTGGCAGGTGCCCATTGGTCTTGCCTCCAAGGAGAGTTGTAGGATTGTCATATAATGCAGAACTGAATGCCCTTGGATGGCCAGCACGTGAAGTACTGCTGCCACTTACATTACTGCCACGATATTCCAACACGTTTAGTGCTGTTGACAGTCTACAACAAATTTATTTAATTTTATTGCATTTAATAACAACAAGTAAAATTTTGAGCAGTAGGCTTTCAGTTTCCTTCTGCTCGTAATTGATTTATCACATTTGATACGATTTATATTGCACATTTGAGACAATTCGGTACAAGAAATTTAATTGATTAATTTCCTGAGGAAATAATCCACAGCATGTACATATTGTTTCAATGATATGTTCACATTATGACCTTTGCTTTTTTTTTAACATGTTCTGTTACAACTGAAATATTTATCTCATTTGCAAACACAATCAGTTTGTACCACTGCACACTATAAATTGATGTAAATGATATGAAGTCACTGACAGTACAGAAGATTCCAATTATAATATGAGTTAATACCAGTGGAATGAACTGATTATGCTTGTGTATGATATAAATTTTGAAACTGCAACAGTACTTAATAAAGAAAGAAGCAAATTTTGAAATTGCAACAGTACTTAATAAAGAAAGAAACCGTAACAGGAACGTGATATCCTTCCAATTTTAATTGAAATTTTGTGTTTATTAAGATGCATATGAGCCCAATAAATTCTTTCAAGTTATTTATCATTGATAATGCCCACAAAACCCTGTATGTGGACTTATCGAATTTGTTTTTACTCAGGAACATTAAGTGTGATTGAGCATTAAAAATATTAAGAATTCAGTGATTTTTGTCACAGCATATGTAACATTTTGAATATCTGGACAGATAATCCCCATGTCAGTACTATCAGCCACATATGTTTTTACAAATATAATGCTGAACAACAGGAATAATGGACTGTATATGTTTCTGTCACAGACTTTACTTTGCAGCTAATATCACTGTTTTTGCTGTTCCAGTTATCATTATTTGAAATTTAATAGTAAATATTTCACTCACCCCATATCTGGCATTGATTTCTGTGCCTATGTGCCTAAGTGCTGTCTCTGAAAATATGGCATCACTTTAACTTCCGTTAAAGAGGACATTTGTACATGTCCAGTCTCTGAATTATTTGACTGGTGCTCTGTTTGTGTTGTATTGCAGTTGTTTGTATATTATATTTACCAGAAAGATATACAGAACTACTATCACATGAGTTACTCAAATATTTTTGTAAATCTGTCAAGAAACCATGCACATTATAATGTATTATTGATCATCAAATTAAAGTATGAATCTGATCCAGGTATGACCCATTTTCCTGTCTCAGACAGAAAGCTATATGTACTCAGTACAAATTGTGCATATTGGATTACGATGTAAATTTTTATAAGGTGCACACTGGAAGATACAAAATATAGCTGAAAAAGACAGGCTTTGCTGGAAATTGGCAAGTAACCAACTTCATAGTATATTAAGCACATACAGAGTAAGGGGTGGAGGGACTCTGCCAATATACATGTTTGGATATCAAATAATGATTTGTTAAGCACCAGAAATGATTAAAAAAATTTCAAAAGGAATTTGCAGCAGTATTTCAAAACAAAATATTTTGCTTAACTAATGAACAGTAGGACTGGAACACAGGCAAAATAGTTCAACCATTACTCAGTTGCAAAAGGTGTTATGGTAGTGTGTGCAAGATGGCCCACTTTTATGCAAAGATCTGTATTTCTTCAAATTTGTGTGACAACTGATGCAGAGGAAAAAATTTTGAAGTCTGAATATGTCACCGAGAAAAATATAACATTACACAAAAAAGTGGATATTGTTTCATACTCTTATATTTCCATTAGTATTGTTTCATTTAGAGACTTATGTTGTGTTATCGAAAATATAATCAAGAAGTTTATATGTAAAGCTCTGATACATCTCTTTTAATGCAAAATCCTACACTGACACTTTTTTAACAGTTACGTCATCCACCCTATATTTTTAATTTACATATCATATTCCCATACACGTAGTAAGAGGGACAGTACTTTTATCTGGTCTACGTGGTTGCAGAAATGATATTGTGTTTTGGAAGGAAAGTATTTATCCAGCCTTCTTATTGTTACATGAAGAAAAAGTGATGTTCAGAATGACAAATATTTTATTGTGTTGAATAATATTTCACAGATAATTCACAATATATATGTATAACAAGTATCAGTGAAAACATCTTGAGATCAGTAAAATGCTTGTATTACAGTGTTATTTTAATAACTATGACTATTTTACATTTATATGAGTTTACTATATAAGTTGACATCCTTTATTACACCTGACAGCACTGCAGCATCTACAGCTGATACAGAAGTAAGCCACACTACAATGAAATTTCATTACAATTTTTAAATAGACTGTAAGCTGTCTTTCACTAAAGAAAATGAAAACTTAACAGAGAGGGTGAAGAATTTCTCCCCGTCTTCATCCCAGAAAGGTGGTAACTTCATTCCTTTCATGCATTTTGTAAATTGTAATAGTTCATGCTACAACAGTGACTTCTACAACATTAAACAAAACAATGGAGCAGTGGTGAAACAGAACATAAATATGGTTTGATTGTTCAGTGATATCATGCAGATAGCTAACATGCAAAAACAAAGACGATCAAGTTTCTTCTACTGGTGAGACTGGGCTTTTGACTGTGTTGTATGTTTAAAAATGAAATATGTAATATAATTAACATTTTTAGTGACTTATTACTCATAAATTAAGTTTTCCTCTTTTCAGATTTTGGAATTCAATGTGAATGTAATGGCAGCTTTATTATTTATAAGAGACACATTGAGGTACAAATCTCATCAGTAGAAGAAACTTGTATACATGTGACCTTGAGACTTAATGTAATTTCATGCTAGGTAGAAACATCCAAAGAAGGTAAACTAATTACAGGGATTTTACGAGATAAGAACTTACAAAAGCAGAAGGTACAAACTTTGCTAAGTTCAGTAGCTACAACAGGTTATTAATATTTGATTTACAATGGTGTGTCATACCCATAACCTAAATTCCCAAGAACTTTTCCGGCAAATTATTTCTTTTGCTGCAGAAAAGTGCTTTGCTTTCCTTTGAAACCCACAAAAGTGAAGCAATGCTTTACAACTAAACAGATAATGAGGGCAACTGAAGAAATTGTACCCAAATTCTGCTAAGTTTCCTCACTGAATTTAAATATTCATGCAGTTAAGTACAGTGAAACCTTTTTGTTTGTCTGTGATGTGGAATTGTTCTTGTGGTAAACACATAAAGTTAAGAAAGAGAAGTGAGCTGAATTAGTAGTAATAAGATGTATGAAATAGTTAACAATGATGAGTGCTCTTGGCTGAGAGTAGTTCTTTCTTGCACTGTAGTGTCATTGTCATTGGCTAACATTATACATGTGGAGAAGCAAAGGGTTTTAATATATATAATCATTAAATATAAGCAAAAATTTTGGAGCTAGGTGTAGAAACCACATTCCATTCATATATCATAGTGATAATGAATTTGTATCTTTGATCTGTAGGTATGGGAATGTGATCAGTGTGTATTTTAAAGAGATCAGATGATACACCCACTGAAGAAGTGAAGCTATTCTTTTTTTGGTTGCCAGAGGACATTTGAAATTACCAATTATTCAGATTGTAATATTTATTTAATATTGACATAATAGGATATTATATAAAATTGCTATACAATTTTAATCTTTTTTACTTAAAGTTGATTAGTTCAGGAGACACCAGGATTTGAAGATATAATTTCATTACCATGCAAAAAAATCTGTGTGTCAAAATTGCAACCTCAGAACCAGCAACTGGTCAGTTCTGTAGACTGACTGTCCCTGATCCTGAGAAAGTGATTTGTTGCATGTAAATTTCTGTAACTCAAAAGATATTAATTCTTTAAGATAGGCTTTCAAGATACTACTCATTTTTACACTTGTAATATTTCAAAATTCTGTCCTGATGTACTAAGTGAAGCCCAAAATTTTCTGAACTGGTGATGTCCTTAGATTTCACATATTTTGATTTTTAAAGGGAATATTCAAAGTTTAAGCTATTCTTAGATAAATTGTTGGTGGTGACTCTCTTAAAATCCAGGGCTTGTTATCTTTATATTTTCTCTTTTTTTTCTGTTCTCAATCTAGCATTCTTTTGCAATTGACTAAAAACTATGAAGTGACACACTGCTGTCAGAGGTTGAGACTATAAATTGAATTTAACTGTATAAATAGCTGTGAGAAGGTCTGTGAATTCTTGAGACCATGAACTATAGTAACAGTATTAGTTAAAGCCTATGTGAACATTATGAAGTGTACTACACAGGAATAATGTCAGAATTGTTGAAATCTATCTTAATGTAACCTAGCAGTGAGTGATTATAATGGTGTGTGCAGTTTGAGGCTGTGTTAGTGATTAGTATCTGACTCATCGAGATTATACATGTTTTAGGAATAAACCACCCATAAATTACAGTGCTGTGTGTCCAATTTTATTTAGTTGCACTTTAACAACTTCAAATCCAAATGCACTTCCACGACTGGGATTTTAGGTTTGCAGCTCACAGCAACAAATGGAAGGTGGAGAAATACCCCATGGTAACAAAAGAAAACATTTCAGACTGTGGTGCCCTGCTTACTGGGGAACACTACTTTTGCGTCATTGAACTATATTGTTCTGTCATGAAATGTTATATTAGATCGTGAAATCTGTCTTTGAAGAATTTCCTTGCAAGTGAATGACAGTGAGTGTTAGGTGCACTGTACAGAAACCTTCTGTGTTAGACTATATAAAAATTGAACTTGTCATTCATAGATGTGTCACATGAAGAGAAAAAGAGGAGATGATTAATGATGGACTTCAGTACGCTGTGAGAGGGCTGTTCAAAAAAGTATTTGACCATATTTTCATGACAATAGTAATGAGGCACACATGCTCTATGTTTTTAGGCATACACACTGTGCATGCCTGATTTTTTCCATGACTGCAGAAACAACCAGGCACTGGGTAACTGTCAACAAGTGAACACATGTAAGTGGTAGTTGTTGGATTTTGTGTTGTGGTAAAAATGAAGGAAAAGAGGAACTATGTAACTGTATCACTTTTTTTTTAAGCTTGGCAGTTCTCAAGTTGAAATTAGCCACAAGATTCGGCAAGTATTTGGGGCTGAAGCAATGGGTACTACACAGATAAAGGAGAAGTACAACTGCTTCAAAGATGGCTACTCATCGCTGAAGTATGAAGCACATTCAGGTAGGCCCTAAACATTCACAAATTATGTGGTTATTGATCACTTAAGGACCCTAGTGATGCAGGATACACGAATCATGAACAGAGAACTTGCAGACAAGGTTAAAATTAGTACTGATTCGATTCATTCCATTTTAATGGAAGATATGGACCTCACAAGGATCTCTGCAAAATTTGTGTTAAGTTGCTAACAACTGAGCAGAAGCAATTACATTCGGAGGTCACACAGGATATTCTGTATACTATGAACAGTAATCCCAGCTTTCGTAACACAGTGATCACTAGTGATGCAACCTGGATTTAATATCATGAACCAGAAACAAAGTTCCAGTCACCACAATAGAAGCAGCCATCATCACTGAGACCCAAAAATGTGAGGCAGGTCTGTGGAAGTTGAGCTGACCGTCATTTTTCGCTCCATCACAAGTATGCCCCAGAAGGTACTAATGTCAATAAGGAGTACTAACAAGAAGTTCTGAATCACCTTCATGAAGCAGTGAGATGCAACTGGCCAGACTTGATGGCAGTTTTTTTTTTTTTTTTTTTTTTTTTGGCAAAACACAACATGGCTGTGATTTGACAATCTACCTATTCCCCTGACATAGTACTGAGTTACTTCTGAATTTTTCCCTAAACTAAAAGAGACTCTGAAAGGATCCAGACTTCAGAAGATATGTAGAGTTCGATGAAGCACTGCACACCATACCAAACAAGGCTTTCCAGCAATGCTTCCAGCAGTAGCAGCAGCATCATGGGTGGTGTGTAGAAGGTGGAGGGGGCCACTCTGAAGGTGATTAGTGTCATACAATTGTGTCTGATTAAGACTGATTTAATAAATAATAGTCAATTATTTTTTGAATAGACTTCATATAATGAAAATTAATAATATTTAGTAATTATCCTCAACAAGTATTCCACAAACTATTTCATATTAGTTTAGAGCAGTTCTGGGAAGATGGTTGAAGGCACCAAGATTGAAGAAAAATGGTATGATCTGAAAGCCTTTGACATGTATAATTGAGCTGTTGAACATTGTTGAACATTTTCAACATTGTAGAAATGTATGTGATCCCATGTTTTAATTAAAGGAACCATACAAGAAGAGTTACTCTCCAAAACAGTATCCTGATTCTGGTACCTAAAAAGTCCAGAATTCTAATTTATAGAAATGTTAGTGTCATTTCATGTCTTAACCCTTTGACTATTAATGGAGCATATGTGTCCCATGATATGTTATCGGAGAATCGATTGCAACATGTTTGTTACTGCTGTGTATCAGTGTTGTACTGGTAGAGGGAAGCCCACAAATAGTTTGTAGAATACTTACTGATTGCACTTGTAAGCTGTGCTATCCTCAGGTGTTGTTGTTCACCCTCATCATTATACCGTCACATAAAATTAGTTCGCAACTTGCATCCAATTGCCAGATTCACAAACTGGGCTGCCATTGCATTGTAGTGTGAGTTATAATCTTGGAGAGATGCTCTTGCAGATTTCCTCCCCCCCCCCCCCCCCCCCCCCCCCCCCCTCCCCTCAACTCAACCCCTTCGAAAATGAAATATTGTTTTCATGTTGTTACATAATGTTTACAATTTGCGATCATTGGGAAAACATACTAAATCCGTGCTTATTAAAAGGGAGGATTTTCAGACAGTGCTGAAGAATCCAAAAGTTACAACAAATCTCTTGCAGACATATGGAAGAAATGAGTGTACCTACAATTTGAACAAATGTTTATTCATCTTCCTCCTCCTTCACACTACAGTTCTACAACATATGATCATATTAGCATTTATCAAGCTGAAAGGTTGTATAGTTGAGCACAATTCTGACCATATTTAAGTACATTGGTGTAGAAAAGGCAGAAATGGCTAGACTATGTGTGGTGAACCAAATAAATGTAGTTTCTCCATGTTTATAGGTGAAGCATTAATAGCTGCACTACTATTTAAATAATATTGTTAATTTGAATGCAGTCATTTGTAGGCAATTTCCATAGATAAGTTGTTGTCAGTCCTAATGATGTGTGAGTAATAAACACTGTGCTAGGCAGAACAATGATGTCCAGGTTTGATCTTGATGTGGAACCTGATTCTTGCTCTAGTTCTGAGTAGTTATCTTTTCGGTCAACTTCAGTGATCAGCAAATTATTTTTCTCCTTTATACACAACTATTATTGTAGATAAGGTTTCACTGATAAAATCAAGCAATGGGTTATTTTTAAATTCATGAGGAAACCATATTTCATGTAACTGCACAATGTGATGGAAGCTTATATGTCACAAAACAACGTTTCTTTTTTCATATATTGAAGAAAATTCAAAATTTAAAGCACTTCCTACGTAACAAAGATTACAAACACTTACAAATAACAGGTAACTTCATTCGTATTTTCTTCTGTGATGTAGTGAACAACACAATGACACATAAAACTCATTACATAATCTAATATCATATAAAGAAACCTGGTGGCATTCCAGGAGGGGGTGGAGGAATATCCTCATACCTTGGTAAATGGTTGTTGTTGCTGCTGTTATTGTTATTGCTATTGCTGTTGTTACTACTGTTGTTATTAATGCCATTGACATCAGTGTTAGTATTGCGTATACGCAGAGATCCTGCAGGGCTGGCGGAACTGGATCCGGAGTTCTTGTTCAGGAAGTCCGTCAGTCCGGAGCCTGCACCACCCTGAGTGCCAGAGTTGCCTCCCCCACCTGGGGGTAAAGGGCCAGGCTTGGGTGGTCCGCTACCATCTGGAGGAGAGTAGGGAGGTGGTGGGCTGTCTCCACTGCTGGGAGGCTGACATTTCTCTTCCGGCGTGGAACAGCTGTGCAACGATATGTACAGTCAAATAAAATATTTTCATATGTAGCTGCAATGTATGACCAAGATCACAACTGGGAACTATACAGTTTTATTTGTTTCATCTAAACAATACCAGAATTGAGACAATTTCTTGACTAAGAAGTTCAATTGAAATTATTGTTAGCTTCATAAAATTATTGTTGCTTCCCCAATAAATAAAATTGAAACTTTACCTTTTTGTCCTTCGTGGGGAACGTTGTCTTCTCTTGCTGGTTGGTGACAGTTTGACTCTTAAGGCTTTACTATTTGTTTCAACCACTTTATAAGGAATTTCTCTTAGCTGTGCTTCTGACATTCCCTCTGTATCAATCAAATCAAATTCCAAATGTTTCTTTAACTCATCTGGGAGCCTTGGCTTTGTTTCAGATGGAGATCGAGATCTAGACCTGTAAGAAAGATACTAACTAAATAAATAGTTCAGTTAAATCTTTTGGCATAGTTGTATAGAATATAATTATATTGTATCATATGTATATAGTTCACCAATTTGTAGGACAAATTTTGAGTAATAACATTTTACACTTTAATTCAAAATGGTTATGAAGTAGCAGTCTAATTTGCTGAAAACAGATGAAAAAAGAGACATGGAGTGCTATTCATGTCAAGAATACACATCTGAACTAATATAAAAGTTCGCCTCAAATGATGGTAAATGTGACGCCTGTCATACGATGAAATCTACGCTGCTCTCAGAAATGTACAGCAAAATGTTCAGTCATGCTGGGAAATACACTGCTGAACTATACTTTCAGTTGTTCTCTTAAGTGTTGGAGAAGAAATTCCAAACTGATTACAGTAAATTGTCTTGTGAGAGAGTATGTAAGACTTTTTACTTTTTTTTTTCATTATGGTAAATACAATATTGGGCTTCATTCAATGGAAAGAACCTCTATGAGGAGCTTAGGAGACTTCATATCCCTGGTGGAGGTAATTAAGACCAACTAGCTGCTGGTATACCCAAATGATGTGTAAATTCAGAGCAGTGTGCAGGGAGCATGCCTCACACAGACCGCTGCAGGGTGAGGAGGGTTGTAGGAGGAGGAGGACCCCCTTCACTTCCCTCACACAATCTAACAACTATACACTAATGAATTCATAATATATCAACTAAAAGGCTATGATTTCTTAAAATTATGCCCTGAAATGAGGTCCATTCTGTCGGACACTTTGCCCACCACTCCTAGAATAGTTTTTCATCACACTCCCACTCTGCACAGTATCCTGGTCAGAACATGTGCTCCTTCTGCACTTATTTCTCTACCTCATGGCTTCTGTCACTGTGACTGTCCCCACTGTTAAGACTTGCTCTATGCATCCTCCTACCACAACCTATACCAGCCCAGTAACTGACAAAACATATACCATCAAAGGGATAGCTGTCTGTGAAACTACACTTGTGTACCAGCTGTTCAGCCTTCCACATTGGTACGACTATCATCAATTTCCCAGTTAAGATGAATGGACATAGGCAGAGGGTAAATACTGGCAACACACAAATCCTATTGCAGCACATGCTTTACAACATGATTGTCATGAAATCTGTGCCTGGGCTCTTCCCTCGCACACCAGTTTCCCAGAACTACTCAAATGGGAACTGGTGTTACATGATGTCCTCGTTTCTCGCCACTCACCTGGCCCTAATTTACATTAATTTCTTTGGTCTCAACACTTTCTTCCAGTAACTATTCCTTTCTTTATTCTCTTTTACTTTTCTGTATATTTTATCTTCCCCCCTCCCCCTCAGCATGTCACATGTCGCCACATGTAATGCAATTAGCTTCCTGTTCTCACTAACTCTTGTACGATGTAATCTTTGTCTTGCTTATTACCCTATTTTCACCTTTAATCTTTCAGGTTTCCAAATCTTGATTAGTGCTGTCCCTGACAATCAGTCTTTGCTTCTCATCCTTCCCAGTAAGCCCCTGATCTGGGGTTCTGGACAACTTTTCCATAACTCTCCCCTTTCCTGAATCTCATCAGGCCTTTTCCTTTATTGTTCATTCCCCTTCAACCCTTCCACTAGAAAAAGAATCCACTGGCTCTGAAAACTTGCACATTTCCATAACTTTTATATGGGTTTCCTCCTGCCACCACTTGGTGGATAAAATTTTTTTATCTATTCAATTATATTACGCTTTGGAGGTAGTGTGTTCGGACAGACAAGACAGTTTTAGGCAAAATTTTAAATCACGATATCTTTTTTGTTTTCATGATCTAATCTTGATGAAATAAAGCCTATACATTGCCCCAAGCTATGCTCAAGTTACCTTTGAGAACTCCATGAAAATTTGTTAAGTAGGTTTGAGGAATCATGTGCTCAAACAGGCAAACATGACAGTTTTACGGTTTTATTATTACTATAGATATTGTAACTGAAGATCGTTTTGTTTAATGAATTTCTATACCGCTAAACATCTCTTTGCTGTTATAATTACATAAATCTGTATTACCTGTGCTTCTTCTGTTTGCGTTTTTGGTGATAGGACAGCTCTGATTCAGTCTCCATACCACTGTTCATATAGCCTGATCTTCGACTTGGAATGACATTAGCCTTATGTATGCCAGTACCTCCTTCAGCTTGCTTTCTTTGCACTTCCTTCCATTGTGCTTCTGAGTCCACCAGCTCATAATGGCTGCTGTGCCTGTGTGATGAACTCAATTATTTCAAATTTAGGAAGGTAGTTCTTATCAAATAGTGACAATTGCCACTTTTAGTTATCTTAGTCTAATATTCCAAAAAATACATGATCAAAGATGAATCTAGTTTATTTCATTGAGAGAGACTCATTTGTAGACAAAGAAGTTTGGACACAGATTAAAAAAAAAAACATATTTTATGTATACAAACTATTCACTTTGAATTACTTGTAAAATTAATATTCCGTATCATAGAAAATGAAGGTAGAAATTAAGTTGTCAGCTTTACAGGCAGCAGTCTGCCAAAGGAGGGATACAAAGAAATGAAAGATCCACTGGTTTCTGGAGCCTGAGAAAAGGGAATGTTGTACAGAAATAGTCAGCAAAGTTATCCAGGAGCCTAGGTTAAGGAACCTTCAATACAATCTTAGATTGGACAAGGATAGGGCAAGAAATAGCCATGGCATCTTCAGACGAACATACTCATTCATTTCGTTTGATTTGTAGAAACCAGGAAAAACTAAAATCTGGTTGAGCATTTGGAAATTTATAGCTGAATGTAATTGTAATTCCAGTACTCTCATTTGGTCAATATGTTAATATTGTGCTTCAGGTGAGAAGTTATTAGGACTGCAGAGGGCACTGATGCCTAGTTAAGTAGACTGCTCCCCCACCCACCAAGATATCAGTAGTTCTGCTACCAGATATCTCATTTTGAAGCATATTGATGTGTACCTGTGCTTGCTGGAGCTCTTGTGTCTGTGGCGGTGGTGAGAGTCCTGTTCACTGCTGGACTCGCGCCGGTGAGTACCGTGGGATCGATGTCGGTGTCGTCGATGGCCATGGCTGTGAGATTTGCCAGACCCAGAGCCTTTTGACAATTCACTCTCATTATCTGAACTTCGGCGACTGCGATGGTGACGATGTCTGCAATGAGTGTCAATACCGTATTACTGGTAGCAGTTACAGGAATTCTGCTAGAAAATAATAAGCTGCTGGACAGCAAAAAATTGCTGGGAAAATATAACATGCATCTAATTTAATTTTGTGCCACAGAAAAATGACCTATCATAGCAGAATTATGTGAGAGCATGAAAAGTTATCACAATCTGGCTCTCAGTAATAGGAAAGAAATTGTAGGATTGGTTTTCAAGGCCATGTTATAGGATGACCTACAGGTGAGAACCATGCTTCTAAAACAAAACCAGGCAGAGAAACAGACATTTAAATAAGCCTGTGAGGCTGTGTTACCAACATGACGGCAAATTTCTAAGTGGCCACCCTGGATGCAGCTCATAATTATGAATGGAAGGAGTGCCATGTGATGCATCAAAAAGTGAGAGAATTACACATGCCAAACAATGGTGCCTTACATTTGATAACTTTATTCACTCTTGAGTTGTGACCGATGTTTCTTCCTTCAGGTGGTGTGGAAGCTGATAGTTTTAACACAAGCTTAAAGCATTGAGATCATCCTGATATCAGGAGAGAGGAGCACCCATGTTATTTGTAGAGGACTTTAACCAGTGTCATGAAGACAGATCACTGATTAACCACAGGGTGTGGGTGAAACTTCTAGCAAAATTCCATGTAATTGGCTTTGTTGCAAACAAACTGAAAGCTGGGTGACTGAAAATGGTTACAACTCATTAAAATCAACCACTGATCTGGCACTGTCCACTAAGAGTCAACAGTACAGACACATGGCATCTCACAAGAATCTGACCACACACAAATGACACCCTTACAAAATGCAAATGTTACATCTCTGGACACTGTTAATGGGTGAGGCTAATTTCATATGAGAATAGAGAGGCAAATAAACAGCAAAACACTGTTTCAGATAGTTTGTCAATAATTTGAAGATGAAAAGCACTGACTGTCGTTCCTTTATTTTCATAAATACCTTAGCACATTTTGAACAGTGTTTCACAGGAAAGAATCTCAAACCTTCGAAGTGTACCACCCTGTCCAACTTTAAGCATGTGGAGCTCTCAGTTTTGGCTTAAGGAATATTACGATTTTGTGTATGACATGTAGTGCTGTGTATTCCCAGTGAATGTAATGTCAGAAACATTTTTCCAGGGATTATGCTCAACCCTTAAAATAGATTACAAGTGAACTCTATACAGTTGATGAGCTACCATTTAGTTCCTTATGTCCTTATATAAAATGGCAAAAGCATGATCACATGTCAGTGCCTTACCTGGAAACAATATATTTAAATTTGAAACAATTTTATTACTGCTGCTTGACTGGAAAGAGGAGGCTTTGCAGAGTCGTGATATTTTATAAATAAAACCTTTTAATGTTAAGTACCAAGTGAACTACAGATGATTACAGTCCACAACTTTCAGGGATTAAAAAAAATAGTACATATGTCATAAACAGACCCCTACATGCAACAGTCTGATGCTGTTAAAGTACTATGTCAGAGCTGTGCACACACCTCTTGCAGGAGCGTGAGTCATTCGAACTCTGACTCTCGACACTGGAGGAGCGGCGTGTGAGACGGCTGAGCAGCTGACTGTTGTGATGTCCTGCAGAGCGTACAGAACGTGGGCTGGAACTGGAGTAGAGACCACGCATGTGTGGCTGGTGAACCGGCTGTGTCCACGGTGCCGACCGTGTCGAGCGAGGAGAATCTGCCCGCTGTTGTGTTGATGGCAGTGCTGCTGGGATGCTACATGTAGATCGGTACAAACTGCTTACCCTGTGAACAAGAATCCATATATTTTTTAACACACAATGTAGCAATCAGTTCTCCAATCACCATTTTGGCATGACTCTGCTATCAGACAACAGTCATATATGACCAAGCTGAATTATAGGGAATCTGAATCAATATGATTTTGATATGCAATGGATTTGTGTAGTGAGTGACAACTGATTAGTTTTCTAAGATGCTAATTGTTATACTTACAATGAATAAGTAAAAATCTTTAATAATTTGCAT
This sequence comes from Schistocerca cancellata, assembly GCF_023864275.1. Taxonomy (NCBI): domain Eukaryota; kingdom Metazoa; phylum Arthropoda; class Insecta; order Orthoptera; family Acrididae; genus Schistocerca; species Schistocerca cancellata. The sequence continues at coordinate 405,494,081 of NC_064631.1, forward strand.
TATACAAACACTGTAGAGTAACAGTGGTATTAGTACACTGTTTCAAAATAGTTGAACATTACTGGCAAGAAACTGAGGAAAATCCAAGTTACTTCAGCAAAACTTATGAAGCATCAATATTTAGTGAGGAGTTGAGATACATTCTGCTCAATGTAGAGAATTAGCAATTATAGTTTGTTTATAGAATGCACAATCTCTATCACTGTTTGAGTGGAACAATGTATGTATACATTGCTGTTATGAATATACATTGCTGTTATGAAAACAGGTAGCATCTGGCATCCAATTGAAAATAATTTTTAGAATCCAGAAGTAGACCTTGAATGACAAGAAATATAAAATGTGAACAAGTCATCTATTTATCTAGTTTACTGCTTGTCCTGTTCTTTGGCAACAGAATGAATAAACACAGAGGAGACACATTTAGATATAACATATAGTAACTGGCCTTTTCTCATTGGTATACAAATCACATAACCTCCTAGCTTCAACAGGAGCAGATGTACAGTGCAAAAAGTGTTTTTTCCAGCCCCTGGATGACAGGCATGTTGTATGGGAACAGTGTCCTGCCAAGTCAACCTGCTTTGTACAGTAGCCTACTTGTCAGGCGCAAGAAACGGTTTCCTGGATCCCGACACACAGGCTGTCCTGTGTGACGTGTGTTGTGTTATAATATTATCAGCCTGCTTTAAAGACCTGCTTTGCACGGGAGCCTGTACATCAGGTGCAAATAAATGATTTTCAACCCCTGATGTTCAGCCTGCTCTGCATGACAGGTGTGTTGTGGGAGTAGTTATTTTATTGCACTGTATTGTAGGGGATACATGTACTCATAGCATGGCTGGGGACAGGTTGAGATAGATAGAGGAATGGATTGATAGAGTAAGGGGGAGGAGGAATTAGACAAGGACAGGGGAAGAGTGGGAGGTGCATGAGCAAGTGAAAGGTGAAGAGGGGTGGTGGGCAGGTGGAAAAGGAAGAGGGGGAGGCAGAGATGGAGAAAAAGAGAGGAAGCAGGATATAGTCAGTACTGTGGGGCTTATAACCTCTTAGCTCCAAGAAAAGAGGAGATATGGGCAATCACGTGGGGTTTTTTTTTTCAGCCCCTGCAATACAGGCTGTGTGCATGACAGGTGCCTTGTGGCAGTAGTATTGGCCTGCTTTCTCGATCTGTTTTGCAGAGGCTGTATGTTTAGATGGGTATGGCTGGGGAAAGTTTGAGATGAATAGACGAGAGGATGGGCAGAGTGGGAGCCAGGAGGAGATGGATAGGGAGAGAGGAGGGGATGGGCAGAGAGACGGGGGGAGAGAGGAATGGAGAGACAGTGAAAGGTTAGAAGGAGGGGGGACAGAGAAACGAGGTGATGAATAGGGAGAGCAGAGGAGGAGAATGATGAGGAGACGAGGGCAGGAGGAAATGAATAGGGTGACAAAGGGAGGAGAAGGTGTAGGGAGAGGGGGCAGGAGGAGATGGCTATAGAGAGGGCAGGAGGAGATGGATAGGGAGAGGTCGCAGGTGAGATAGAGAGACTGGGGCAGGAGGAGACAGCATAGAGAGAGGGGAGGAGGAGATCAAAATGGAGAAGGGGGAGGACGAGATGGACCGAGAGTGGAGGGAGGAGAAGTGTGCAATACATATGTTGAGCGCGTCCGTGGATGAAGCTGCAGGGAAAAAGCTATGATGGATACTGGATGGCGTGACGTCAGGAGCTGCAGCTCCAGAGATATCACGGTTCAACACCGAGTATCCTGTGACCCTGCCACTACTTCTAGTTAGACTTCTGAACATATTCCTTTTCATGTCATGAAGATCCTCTTCGCTTCTTGTCATACCAGACCAATTAATTTTCAGCATCCCTGCTTAACGCCATATTTCTGATGTTGTAGTTATTTTCCTTTCTGAGTGATATAACATTGAAAACAGATGCAATGCAGCATGAATGAAGTGCTGTGCTTATAGGTAGATGTAGGACCTGCACCATCTGCAAACTGTTTACTCTGCAGTACGGATATGCTGTCATTTTATAAGTTGTAGACAGTAAATATAAGCTATTTTCATTCTGCTACTTACGAAGGTATTGGCTGAGGGACTGTCGAAATTGGTTTCAGCTCTTGAACTGGCGGTGGTGGTGGCGGCGCGTTTTCCTTGTTGAGAGTCTCCTCTACTTTAGGCGCTGCAGGCACAAACACAGTTTTAGTAACATAATCTCTCAAATTCTCATTCTCATTCTCTCTCTCTCTCTCTCTCTCTCTCTCTCTCTCTCTCTGTGTGTGTGTGTGTGTGTGTGTGTGTGTGTGTGTATGTGTGTGTGTGGGGGGGGGGGGGGGGATATCTGAAAATTAACCTCCATTTTCATGTAGCACTGGGAGTAATGTGGGGAACGGATCAGTCACTTTGCTGATTCACGTACATAGCAGTTCTTGTACTTACAGTTGCAATAACAAGAAATTCGCATAGTTTCTCTTGGTCTACAGTATCCGTTCATAATGATTGTTGCAATCCTACAAAATTTGGTATCTGTTCTGTGATATGCTTTTTAGTGGCAAAAAAAAAAATTCGAAGGCACTGTCATGCAGCGCAAAATTTGTGATGAACACTGATCGAATGTGATGAGTGAAGATCAATGGTGTCGTCTGTTTACGAGTGGGAGGACGAATGTTCATGATGATGACGCAACTTGCCGTCTGTCTATAGTCAGCAACGAACTGCTATACAAAATTTACGAGGTTCATTAAAACCAACGTTTCAAGGTATCTCCACTGTCAGATAAATTTCAACAATTTTGGAGTTTTTTGTATACATCGTGACTAAACAAATAGTGTACCACAGGTTCGTGCTCGGACTTCCATTTTCACGTAGTACTGGGAATAATGTGTTTGAGACGTCGTTGTGTTGTGGTACCCACGACACTCAGCAAATGGTTCTCCTTTTTCGTTAGGATTCGTAATGAGAAGACCAACTGACAGAATAATGATCGGTAATATGAGTTTCATACCTCCTCGCCCAACGCATAAAAAAAGTACGCCAACTCAGTTGGAAACGTTGTGTTTTAATAGCTAGCTACTTTTCTTGGGGTGGGGGAAACGTTAAAGTAATCTTGTTTGTAATGTGGATTTATGAAACATAGGAAGTTCAAAGTGACCTCCAACAGGAGCCAGACAACGTCGATGCCGCTGAACTGTTGATAGAACTACAGCTGCCAGTGTTGCTGGTGTGATAGTCGCAGGGGACGCCTGGATGCTTTGTCGTAGCATGTTCAGTGTAGCTGGCTTCCGTTGATAAACTTCATTTTTCAGGGTCTCCAGTACGTACCGGTAGAAGTCATGAGGTGTTAGGTCTGGAGACTGTGGTGGGTACTCAACAGCTTCTCTTCGACCTACCCATCATCCAGGTAGATTTTCATTCAAGTATGCCCTGACATATCTGTTGTTGTGAGACGGAGCGACATCATGTTGTACGTAAAGTCTTTCATTTTTCAAGAATCCCTTGGATGGCAAGTAAAATCGATGTTTGCAGCATATGAAGATACTCCTCACCTGTTACGATAACTTCAAAGAAGAATGGGCCAATCGTACAGCGCAACGACAGACAACACCACACGTTAACACCTGGTAGATTAACATATTTGTCTATGTGAACGTGAGGATTTTCAGGGACGCGCTACACGCAGTTGTGGCTGTTTACAGTACCGCTCAGTTTGAATTCCGCATCCTCAGACCTGATAATCATCCCTGCAAACCGTTCGTCCTCGCGAAGCATGCCTTCAAACTGCTCACATTACTCCATCCTCCTATCCGAGTCGTCCTCGTCCATAGCGTGCAGCGATCTTGGAATGTACACTTTCCACTTTGTAGCCTTCATGCGCACCCTACTTTACAGATTTTTGAGATGACCAAGTAAAATGTTGCAACACAGGAGCCTTTGATAGGCTAGACCTTTCCTTCTGCTCATTCTGAACAGTACGGTCTGTTGGTTGGTTAGTTGGTTGATTTGTGGGAGGGGACCAAACAGGGAGCTCATCGGTCCCATTGGATTAGGGAAGGATATGGACGGAAGTCGTCCGCGCCCTTACAAAGGATCCATCCCGGCCTTTGCCTGAAGCGATTTAGGGAAATCACGGAAAACCTAAATCAGGATGGCTGGACGCGGGTTTTAACCATCGTCTTGCCGATTGCGATTTCAATGTGCTAACCAGTGCCCCACCTCGCTCGGTAGTAGTGTCGGCTTCACAATTATCCCGAGTACGATAAATTGTTGTACGTGTTGGTGGCTGAGTTGTGAATACATTACGCCATTGCCATTTTACTTCCATCAACTTTTCGTACTTCACGTACCACTTTAATACGGCCTTGCGCTGCTCAAACGATAATGTTACTTCATTCATTGCTGCACTGTTATCTGCCGGAAAATGTGCGCCAAGATCTCGAGGAGGCAACGTAATACGCTACCGCGCGAAACTGCAAAGATACGTCATTTTGTTCCAAAAAGTGTCGACATTTTTCTGGACCCCTTTGTAAATAAGCGGAGCAGAGACGAGTGGAGAATTATTCTAGCGACGATACTGGGCGCAAAATGGGAAATCCTCTGATTTAAAAGAACGAACCTCTCGAAAACAGCGAAGCTGGTTTTCTGTTGGCGTGGTGTTGTCATGAGAATCTATGGAAAGTGCTTGAAGGACGGTGAAATCACGAGTAGGGACGTCCACGTTTCACTACAGAACCTGGAGGTCGGTGGCTCACGTGCTCCGTAAAGATCTGTGGCACATCTGACGATCAAGTACAGTGGTGGTGCAGCCTCAAGTTTCTTTCAGCAAACCGTTCAGTTGAACACTGGGCTCTGTAGCCGACAACCACTACGTGTTCCCAAGTTGAATCGGTTATTATGACTGCAATGTGCACGTGATCATCGAGACTGAACCACGGATCAGTGGAAACTTGTCGCCTGATCAGGTAAATCACGTTTCTTGTTTAACCAGATCGATGGCCGTGTCTGGATACGCCGTCATCTAGGCGAACAGCTACTCTAGGTGCTACAGACGCAAGCTGGCAGGGGCAGCATTACGCTATGGAGAACATTTGCCTGGTCTTCTGTGACACTTTGGTAGTAAAGTAAGGTACCGTGGCAAATGCGAACTTTATTGCGGATCACCTGCATTTCTTCATGACTTCTTTCAGCAGGACAACTGTCCACGTACAAGGCCAGAATAGTGCTGAAGTGGTTTGAGGAGCATGAGAGCGAATTCATGTCGTCGTCTTGGCCACTAAATTTGCCTGATCTAAAACAGATGGAACACATCGCTATCGGGCGCACATAAACCATTTGTCTGTATATACCGAATTGTGTGACCTTTGCGTAGACACCTCGTACCACAGACGTCAGGAAACCTACCAGGGACTTGTTGAATCCATGACACGTATAATCGCTGGAATATTGCGTTACAAAGATGGATCAAAACGCTAGTAAGGAGCTAGCCATATTGTTTTGACTCAACAGTGGATCCAGTGGTCACACTATAAGAAGGAGTACGTGATACTATTGTAAATGATCATCTATCACCAGCATTTCTTCCCGCAGGAGAATGCATGTATCAAGATGATCATGCTGAAGCACGGCTGTAAACGTCTGATAAGTCTTTTTTTATGATCACAAGGATGTGGCCTCTGCAATATCCGAATCGAATATTACTGCGGCGTGGCAGCTGGTATATGAAAAACGTTTATTGGCTCATTATTAAGACAGTTCCTTCACGAGGAATGACTAAAATCTCACTGGCCACTGGTCAGGATTTATATGTACCGATTCCTAAGCAGAGGGGTGATTTGTCTGGGAAATCGAAAATTCTTAAGGAATTCCGATAGACTGGCGGAAGAGGGGGCGCGGGGTGTTCGTTGACGGAAATAAATGTTCTGAGTCATTTTGTAACGTGTCAATCTGAGATTCTGTTTCGGAAATATTCGGTTGGGGAGACGCGTGAGGAGAAGTTAGGAGTCAACCTCGAGAATATTCGTTGTCCGTCGGTTTTCGGGCTCCAGGCCCGTTTGCCATTGCATGAGTGTGAGTTTGATGAAATGTAACCTGTGAGAATAATTTGACACGTAGCTTTCAATTCGTCATTCGCACAATAAAAAAGCTGGTTTTTCAGTTTTATAAATTATAAACACATATCCATGTTTAAACAGGCATGTTATACAGGTCAACATAGAATATTCATGTTTCGGTTCGTTATTACTAATTTCAATACGAAACAGTATTTCACAGTGTTTCTCGCAGCGTCATGCTGCATGTTAACAATGCCCACAATGTGACGAGCGTTCGGTTTGCTATTAATGCGTCATTGTTTATCAGAGTCTATTGATATTAGATTATAGTGAAAAAAAGTTCTAAAAGCATTCCTGCAAGGATTTCTCGACTACTTAAGCTGCTGTACGCTGACACTGAATGGTGACAGACGACGGCAACGAAGTACTTTCCAGGGGCGGTATGACCTTGTGATTTACGGAATTGTCCATAAAACTACAAATTCTAGATGAACTTTAATTAATCACTAATGAATGACGTGGAAACTAAAAAAAACATTTGCAGCCTTAAAAGCTAATGAACATACAACAGGAAAATTTGGACTTTAACCTAAAAATCTCAGGGCACTCTCCTGATGAAATAAAGTCGGCACAGTGCCAGGGGTATACATATTATTGTGGGTGTCAAAGGTAGCTTGTTAGGTGTGCGTTGTTATTTTTTTTTTTTTTGAAACTATTGAATCTAATAAACTTCAGGATATGGAAGGCTGTTTAGTAAAAAAAAAGTATAAAAAACTTGCTGAGAAGCCCGAAGTTGCGCGGGTCAGAATATAAGGCATGGGACGAGGCATGAGTACCATTGATACGAGCGGCATAAAGAAGTACGTCTCATTAAGGTTACATTGAATGCAGTTCTCCTGTCAGTATGGTCCCGGTGTGTGGCAGTGGGTGAATGTTGTTGGCAAAATTCTGCGAAATATGGTAGAATAAATACTCTTAGGTAAGGGTAAATGATGTATGACTTAAGGAATTTATTGTATACGTGAAAATGTTTTAAGCGTTTCATTCACGATGCAATATAATGGTGGTAGAGTTGTCAACGTGTTTCATCCGTGCGGTGGTGGGTGGAAGTGGGTAATTGTGATTGGCAGTTATCTCAATACAATGTGCGATGTGGAACACTTAGTTCTCTTAGAAAACGCCATATGCTTTACGACTTTTGGACTTTACCGTATTAGTGACTAAACTCGCTTATACAATCCTCACTCTGTTCCTTCCCTACTTGCGGTAACATTACGTTACCCAAACATATTTAACTGCGAGTAACACCACGGGGCAGATTGTTACTTTAATAATATTGTCTTAAAGTAATAGTATTTAAATGAAGGTGGAAGGAAATTGAAGTTACTTTATTTTGTTAGGTATTAGTGAAGTCATTGACGAAGTCGCGCTAAATTATGAGGAAGAAAAAGCGAAATGCTTATCCGAAATCACTGTACTGTACTGCGAAATTATTTAGGTGTGAGTTACGATTATTTTTATCTTTGGCTCTATCTGGATTTTTTTCTTTGTGTCTTAGTTGATCGTCGGTAAGGTGTGACTGACGAAAACGCTCTGAGAGATTAAAAGCTGGTCTATTTGATATTGTACGTCGTTATTAAAGTCTGAATGACGAAACCGCGCAAGCATCGTATTATGTCGGTCGAATGAAACAATTAATGCGTTTTCACATGTACAGTAAAATTCGTGTCACAGAAAATGTAGCTTTTTCCTAAGAGTATTTATAGCTCCATATTTCGTGGACTTTTGCTCGCCACACACACTCACTGCTACGCACCGCGACCAAACTCCCTTACTATACTCTGCTCATCATAAGAATAAACCTGAGGTATACAAACACGAACGCAATGATTGATCAGAAGCCATAGCACACCTACGCTGGTATAGTTACACTCTAGGAAGTAGGTCAACTTATGTATAACTAAGTTACGTTAAATGAAACTTTAAGATGTTTTTCTTAATCACGCTTTAGCAGTGTAGTTTTTACTTTAAAAATCGTGTACAGTCACAGCGTCTGCCTATTGTGTTCTGACTGTCGCGCTGTTAAATGGGTGGTATGAAAATGGCTGAGGCTGCTTCCTGCTCCGTAGCGAAACATGCTTGTGGAACAGTGTTAAAAAGTGCCGAGAAATAGGTTGTTCTTAGTGTTTTTCATAAATTTACAGGAACAATCGGGTTTGAAGTTTTCCGAGGGACTGTATTTGATACACTTGAGATACAAATACACAACGGATGTATGGCGGAATTGGTTCAAGTCTCGCCTTGGTCATCCTTTATTTCTCGTTCAATTTGAAATACCTTCACCTCTTACTTGTAAAATTCATCAATTTTTTTTTACAAATAATGCATGTCTTTTTGTTTGTAATTGCATACTGCACGCAAAATTCCTGTTTTCGTTTCAAATATAAATTCTTAATTATAGATATTTTATGAAAGATTGCTTAAATAAAGGAAACATAACAATTCAATTTTTAGGACAAAAATGCAAAACCAAATACTCTTTATTTGGACTATAACACAGGTGTAGTCTCACACGAACCATAGTGACAAGTGTCGTAGAAACATGAAAAACAATCATTTTCACACCATACAAATACTGCGTCTTTACATTTGCCACTGAAGCATTACAATATGAACGCAACAGAACTGATCTGGAGCAAAGTTAAATTTGTCGCGAGAAATAATAAGACTGTGAAACTGCCAGACGCTCTGCAACTAAAGCACGCAGTTTTTTCACAGGTCACTGCCGAACGCTGGCGGAATATAGAACGGCACGTCATAAAAGAAGAGGAGAAAATGTGGCGCCTAGGTGGCTTCGTAGATTCTGTTGTTGGTCGACTCGATATAAACGTAGCAGATGACAATTCCACAACTGAAATGTATTTCTCCCGCGCCCGGGTTCCCAGGTTCGATTCCCGGCGGGGTCAGGGATTTTCTCTGCCTCGTGATGACTGGGTGTTGTGTGATGTCCTTAAGTTAGTTAAAGTTCTAAGTTCTATGGGACTGATGACCATAGATGTTAAGTCCCGTAGTGCTCAGAGCCATTTGAACCATTTTTGAAATGTATTTCTCGGATTCGGATAAGGAAGCTACTAAGAGATTACTAGACAATTGACTCTAATTAATACTTTCAGTGGTGTCTGTATGCAACAACACGGTGAAATCCCTGCTGTATGCTTTCGCATCACACGCAGCTCGCTCAGAGAAATTACCCTGTGTTTAAATTAGGAATTTTGATCACTCTTGTTTGTAATTAGAACACTATGTTAGATGTTGTTGTTGTTGTGGTCTTCAGTCCTGAGACTGGTTTGATGCAGCTCTCCATGCTACTCTATGCTGTGCAAGCCTCTTCATCTCCCAGTACTTACTGCAACCTACATCCTTCTGAATCTGCTTAGTGTACGATTTTTACCCTCCACGCTGACCTCCAATGCTAAATTTGTGCTCCCTTGATGCCTCAGAACATGTCCTACCAACCGGTCCCTTCTTCTTGTCAAGTTGTGCCACAAACTCCTCTTCTCCCCAATTCTATTCAATACCTCCTCATTAGTTATGTCATCTACCCATCTAATCTTCAGCATTCTTCTGTAGCACCACATTTCGAAAGCTTCTATTCTCTTCTTGTCCAAACTATTTATCGTTCATGTTTCACTTCCATATATGGCTACACTTCATACAAATACTTTCAGAAACGACTTCCTGACACTTAAATCTATACTCGATGTTAACAAATTTCTCTTCTTCAGAAACGCTTTCCTTGCCATTGCCAGTCTACATTTTATATCCTCTCTACCAAAATAGCAAAATTCCTTTACTACTTTAAGTGTCTCATTTCCTAACCTAATACCCTCAGCATGACACGACTTAATTCGACTACATTCCATTATCCTCGTTTTGCTTTTGTTGATGTTCATCTTATATGCTCCTTTCAAGACACTGTTCATTCCGTTCAACTGCTCTTCCAAGTCCTTTGCTGCCTCTGACAGAATTACAGTGTCATCCGCGAACCTCAAAGTTTTTATTTTTCTCCAGAATGAGAGAATTTTATGCTTGCCGTCTGGCCACCTAAGAAGCGTGCGATAGTGCTTGAGATTCGCCGAATATTATTTCATTCTCTTTAAAAATTAAATGACATTTGAAGCTATATTGTTTCTCTGCTCGTAGCTATTTACGTCTGAACTGCAACCTCGGACATCAGTGCAGGATAGGTGGGCCAGCTGGCTGGCCATGCGCCGGTAAAGGTTTTGTCCCGCATTATCGCACACTCTACGTGCTTCTAACACAGCGTAATACGTACCTTTATGATTGTACTTGACTGGACACAGATTAGCTTCCGCTCCACGTGAAACGAAATTCAATGAGATTCAAGAAAACGCGGAAGAATACTTGGTGTAACGCTTACATCAGGTTTATTCTTATGATGAACGCCGTATAACAGCATGAAACCAAGGCCCGTCTACTACCACAGCCACGAGGGGGTGGCAGTGAGTGGTCATGGAAAAAAGTGTCACTACACACACACACACACACACACACACACACACACATACATCAACCTTTTATGTGTAGATTAATGTGTAGATTATAAATCGAGTACATTGGAGAGAATAGTTAGATGTTGTCAGGTACTCACCGTCCTGCGCGCCCTCGACGATGCGGCGCTGGTAGCGCCGGCTGGGCGTGCGCGTGAACTGCGGCGGACTGCGCAGGCGCAGCTGTGCGTCGCGCTGGGCCTGCTTCTCCGTGCGGCCGCTGCACACACAGCCACACACAACACTCACAGTACAGCTCCAATTACTCACTGGTCCACTCGAGAGGGGTTTGTACAGCCTTTCTCCGTTACGTTAAATTCATCATCTTTTAGGCCCTTAGCTTAACTTTTATGCGATATATCTTCATGCATATTTCGACATTTAGTAGTAACTTAACCAAACCTATAATTTTAAGATTTTTTCATTGTGTTCAGTTTTATTACGAGTTTCACCAGTCATCCAATACTGCGAGGGGTAATAATAAACTTTATCACCTCGAAAAAGAAAAAGAAGTTTTATATTATTTGTTTGTTTGAAGTCATGGTACACATTGGAATACCCCGCACCACAATACCGTGGGACGCCAAAACAAAACGGCCTAGCCCATTGACAAAATGGAATTCCGTGCGGTAATTCGTTTTCGCTAACAGGGAAAGCGTTGGAGCTGTGTCAGGGCAGCCCAGCTGACTTCTTCCATGTCGGTATTGGCTCCTCTAACGGCGTACAACATTTATGTGTACGGGGATTACAAGGCGCACGATGACTGCAGACATGTACTTGCAAATAAACAAAAAATTAATTGTGTAACTTTATTTTTCAAAATGATAAATAGACAGTTGTGACTATCCCTCGTACAATTCATAATTTTATACAAAGAACTTAAAAGATTACTAAGTATATGTACATAGGGGGTAAACATTTCACTGATTTGTGTTTACTAGCCTTTGAGGAAAGGGGACTTTTAATATTACAAACCTTATTGTTGAAGTAGCTAAGAATGAGAGCATACCATGGACACTGGAAAAATGCATAGTGAGCTTTCTCATGTTTATGTTAAAAATGTTTACTGTAATCCTTTCCCCCACTTTTTCTTTTTTTGTATTTTGACCTTATTGGCTGCTTTATTGACCTATCTATTTCGTGAGTAATTTGTAAGAATTGGGTTGATGTCTAACTGCTACCTCATGCAATGTTAAATGCTCCCTAGGCACATGCGCAGAGGGTATCACATAAAAATGTTGATGTAGGTACAATTACAACGTTGAAAGACGTGACTGAGTTGTGTGCCCTGCCTCTTAAAGCACTTTCTCGAATCTAGGCCACCTGATTTACTGGCTTGAAAAAATTTATAATGGCACTGGGAAGGCTATGTTTATGGGCATAATGTCATTCAACTACAATTGCTCCGCATTCTGCATACTTCTGGGAGAGCTCATGATGTAATTCCCGATCGATCGACATTTTATGAATAAGGTGCCTCAAATGTCCATCTTCATGGAATTTCAGTGCCCTGGACTGGGTTGGCTGTAAAAAGGAATGGCACGGCTCGCTCTGCCCTCTACCTCTCTTGGGTCCACTGACGCGTCACGTCAACCCAACCAGGGCGATCAGTGAAATGAGATCGCATTCAATTAGGGAAATTAAAGTAAACTACCTGCCTACATTTGGTAAGGAATGAATTTGCCATGCAGAAGTAATATTTTGGGAAATTAGTGTCCCCACTCACATACACCATGCAATCTCAGATTTTGACGGCCCAGGGACACACTTTTCCTTATCCTATTATGTCCAAATTTTTTCATGAAATGGAACCAAACTGGGGGCAGCGAAAAAAACATCATCATAAACTTTAAAAGTGTCGTATCAAGCTACCCTAATATCCATTGCCTACGAAAACAGGATATCGTATATATTTATCAGCTCGGCACAGAATAAAAGCGACTTCACATTAGTGAAGAACGATTTGTCGTCGCATACTAGTGTGCGACCTGTTTTCGACACAACAGTGTTCTTTGCACTGTGACAAGTTTCATCAAGGGCAGTCAACCGAATGGATGCACGTGATGTAGGATTTGTATTCTGAACAGAACTGCGGCAAGAGGTGAGAACTGGATGCTCCATTACGAAACAGAGAGTAACACAATTGATGGGGAAAAAAACCATCATACAGGGTGAATATAAGATTCAAGGCACGGACATCCACTGCGAAAACGTTCCTGGCAACCTTTTGGGACGCCAAGAATCTTTTGTAGATGCATTTCCAAGAGAGTGGCTAAGCTGTTGGTAGCGCTCGCTTCAGCGGCAAGTTGGAAGACAGCTGAAGCCCAGTGAGGAGTACTGCTGTTACACGACAACCCACACTATTTACGTCTGCGCAGAGCAAGGGTACAGGTACAATTCGCGAGTTTATAGAGAGGCGCGCAGGGTCTATTGCAAAGCAGAATTATTTTGTTGAAAAAACAAACCAACGACCATTTCCTGTAGCAGATTTATAAAAGAAATTTGTAGTAAAACTCACACTATTTAATGGGTAACCCTAGTAATGATGCTCCTGCTGTTGGTAACTCTCAGTGTCTCGTCACAGCGAGGGAATCGGATCGGATCGCAGAGCGGACAAGGACTCGCGGTGACTGTTGAAAATATCACGTCGTGGGTTAGGGAGAGTCGGTTCCTCGAAGTACGAGACTAGGTTCTCCGAAGTCGCGTCCCCCCGAGCAAGCGTTTGAAGCCTTCACCATTAACGTCTCGCTTGTGCACGGGTCGTACCACGCGGATTTCAGGAAGCGCTGCAGAAATGGCAGCTCCGCCCTTGCGCGGCCAGTGGTGTTATGTGCTGCGGGTGTAAGGGAGGCGAGGGGAAGGGGAAGGGGAAGGTGGTAGTGAAGCCGGTAAAGAGCCAATTAGTTAATGAGGGCGTCGCCCGAAGCTTGTACCTACACCTGACGCCACAAAAAACTCGCTGCGATGGCTCTTGTCCACTGAAGCTGGCTCAACGGATGTCACGAATAAACACAAGGAGCGTCAAGGCTTAAAAAAATAGCTTCCTGAATGTGTGGTTTTGTGAAGTTTACATTAATACCGGAAACCATTTAGTTTTTCGCTGTTTACGAAAAACTCTTGTCAGTGCACTTCACTAATGTCGCCGTTTAAAAAATTAGTTGCAGTGTTAGCTTTATCTATAGTTTTTAATGTATTTAACAGGAATGAAAATTTTGCTCCTTTGACACGAACCTAATTTAATCCGAAAAATCAGAAAATTGCAACAGCACGTAGCAATAATCGTGAGAGAATGAATCCGTTGCGACATAGCTCTTTTCCAGTTACTTATATGATAGATAAAAGAGATATATTGTGACAGGTGAAATACCCTCAAACTTCTAGACGAATCTGATAATTCAGATTCCTAAGAGTTGTCGCGAATGGCCTTGCCGCATTGGTAACAGTGGATTCCGTCAGATAACCAAAGTTAAGCGCTGTCGGGCTTGGTTAGCACTTGGATAGTTAACTGTTCGGGTCTGCCTAGAGCTGTTGGCAAGCGATGTGAGGCTACTGAGAAGTAGCGGCCCCGATCGCGAAAACTGACACCGACCGGCAGAACATTGTGCTGACCTCAGTTCCCTCCATATCTGCATCCAGTGACGCCTGTCGGCTGCAGAAGACACGGCAGTCGGTCGGTACCGTTGAGCCTTACGAGGCCTTTTCGGACGGGGAGAGAGAGAGATTAAGATTTGTCAGGTGCTGGCAGGTGTGAATATTAGTTTAATTAATCACGGTTGCAAAATAAAAAATAAAAAACACCTCCGCGTACTGGCTCTGAGAGGCAATCGGTACCGATCGGCGATGTGTCATCCCTACCAGTGGCGGCATGGAGGGGCAGGGTGTCAATGCAGAGTTCTCCCGGCGGTTTTCAGTTTACCAGACCTTGGAGCCGCTATTCCTCACTCAAGTAGCCATCACGAGACTGAGTGTATATAGTTCCAGTCCCAACATCAAGGAAAAATGCTTGGAAGTATTGAGAATCTTCCGTATAGCAGTCAAACATGCTGACCACTTGGCTGCGGAGGTGGTAATATACTAACCCGAGCTACTTATAGAAGAATGGAAAACTGTTAGAAGCCGTCGTCGGGCAAGACCAGGATGGCAATGCTGACCCTACAACTTATCTTACAAAACAGACGGAAAAAAGCAAAACCAATGCTTATAGCATCTGTATATGAGTGACAGATTTTGTCATTGTTGACTGGAACTGTTCCATTTGTGATTGTGCTGGTGGAAAGAACTTTCAGCATAATTGTAATGCATCCATTACGGCAAAGCAGGTTCAAAGGAATATGCAGGTGTATCGTAACCGTGGGGGAGATAAGAAGCGGAAGAAACAGGAGGCACTTGCGTCCTCCTAGAATCTTGAGTACAGACGATTAATTCAACGCAGAACTCTCGCGCATTTCTAGAAATGGTGAAATTTTGAGACCCTTAGCTGATTAACAATATGTAAAAATAGATGTAATTTTGCAAACACTAATGGGTCGCTTACATTTTAGACTTGAAAATAGCCAACTTTTATAAATACATTTTGAGTCGATAACTCTCAAACTTTTTCGTGAACCTCAAGCCAAATTTTGTTCATAGAACACGATACGTTTTCAAATTCTTCGCGTCGGTTAAATGAAAAGGGAGAATTTTAGATCTGGTCCCCTCTCGGATAAATTTCTGCGGACGCCCATGTTCATAAAGAAATATTATATTTCTTTAGATGTGCGTTAAGCTCCTTCAGTATATTTTCTAAAGAAAAGAATAAATAGGACTTTACTGGCAGTAGGTTGTCTACGATCCGCAAGGTAATTGTCAGACCCCGTGAATTGGCGCACTGGCGAGAGGACAGCGATTCAAATCACCTTACGGTCATCCAGACTTTGGTTTTCAGTGCTTTCCCTGACTGCTTGTTTAAGGGAAATGCTGAGATGGTTCACGTGACAACCTTCCCACCTTGTGCTCCGCCTCTTATGCAATCGGCGGTGTGTCGGGTAGAGGGGCGAGGCGCTGGTGGCCTGGTCTCACCTGTACCTGAATCGCGATCCCAGCGAGAAGATGTCGGGCGTGGTGGGCGAGACCTGCACCAGGCGGAAGAAGGCGTGGTGTTCCACGCAGCACTTCCACAGGTGCTTGCACGCCGACTTGGACGGCGTCTCGAATCCGTACGTGTTCTCGTCGTTCTGCAACACACATTGAAGCTCGATATAGGGCTGTGAAATCTGAAACGTTGTACGAGTCCACTGTTGCTTCAGTTAAAACTTCAGGTCTGAGAGGCTGCGGTCGATGTATGGATCTATTTACTGATGATGAATCCCAACTTGAGGAAAACATCTCCAGAGACAAAACTGTCAACTGCTCAGAAGACGTGTCCCGCGGATGGCGACGAAACATTAGCAAATAGTTTCATACATTCAGCTGTGGCGTCTGAGTCTGGAAGTTTTAACTGCTGCAAATACCGGACGAGAAAGCCTTCATGGCATTAATGAACAATGTTTTTTAGAAAACAGTAATCTTGTCTTATGAAAAACATATGTTAAACACTGCACTCGGAAAAAGAAACCATACTCATATACCATACCATACCATACCATATCTAGTTCAGGTAAAATATTGGTTCCCAACCTTCCTGAAATATTAGCTAGTACCCCCAACCTCAATCCTCACAATCATCAACACCAGCGCCTAATTAAAGAATTTTCTTCGAACACTTTTATTTTAAAAATAACGAAAGGTAAATGGTAATTAGTATTTGCAGGTGTTTTATTAAATGACGTCCTAACGAGTCACCGAGACAATTGGTACTGCATATTCCTAATAAACTTTTTTCATAGAATGATGAAGTAATTTCCAGTACATCTATCTACAACTCCCCCTCAAAAAAGAAAGCTAACTATGCTCTTGTTACAAAATATGCTTCCTCTGCACCAGCCTTGTATCTCGAGACACTTGCATCACCCGTATCCTGCAGCCCCATTTAAAATCTACCACGTTGAAATATCTACTCTTTACTTTTGGAAAATCACTTGTTCGCTGGATTCCATTGGTTTGTGTCTCACTACTGATGTTGAAATCTCTACACTACGCTTGCTTTTGGAAAATCACTTGATCGTTGGATTCGTTTGCTTTGTGTCTCCTTTTGATGATGATGACATAACAATAATAGTAATAATAATAAAAGTAGTAGTAGAACTAATAATAATAATACTGAGTCGGGCCAACAAAGTTACTATGGGTTGTGCTGTCAGTAAATTTATCTGTTGCGAAGTGAATAACAAAGCAATTTCTGGCACATTGTGGGGACTAGCTGCAACTCGGAGAAGGCATTTTCAAGAGATGTGTAAGCATATGTGATATATACATCTCAATTTCACTGTCACAAATGCATGGTACAAAGTGCAAGGTACGTGCAGTGGGAGAAGGACTAATGAGGAAGATGTTGCTCATATATTCATTCCACAAGCTATGACTCCCACCAAATTGTGTCAGACGTTACAGCTAAAATTAAAAAAAAATTAGTGATAAATTATGTAATAGTTTACTATCTTACAAAATAATGATACTAGTAATGATGTATTTTTTTTTAAATTGGTTTCGTGACCGAAACACAATTCACTGCTTTTGTTGTCAGCGCTCAGAAAATTTCATTTCGCCCCTTACGGCGTAATTACCCCCAGGCTGGAAACCACTGGTATAAAAGAACAAAAACAAACACCGTCCGAACAGGCCTTGAAGCCCCAACGGTACCGACCGACCGCCCTGTCATCCTCAGCCCTTAGGCGTCACCGGATGCGAATACGGAGGGCCATGTGGTTGGCACACCGCTCTCCCTGCCGTTGTCAGTTCTCGTGACCGGTGCTACTTCTCAGTCAAGTAGCTCCTCAGTTTGCCTCACAAGGGCTGAGTGCACCCCGCTTGCCAACAGCACTGGGCAGGCCTGGACGGTGACCCACGCAAGAACTAACCGAGCCCGACAGCACGTAACTTCGGTGAGCTGACGGGGACCGATAGTACCACTGCGGCAAAGCCGTTGGCTCCTACAAAAGAAAGAAAGATAAAAAAAAGACATTAACTGCAAAATGTGTTGAACTTAACGATAAAGTGTTGACTTTAGAAAAGTATATTTGGAGTGTATATTTTATTGTTTGATTCTGAAGTTCGTTTACGCCTCATATTATTCGGAAAGCTTTTCTAGCACTGTTCTATCCTTGAAAACTATGTTCCACTGCCACTGTGTCGTTCTCTTCCTCTCACTTCGCTCTCTCTCTATAGCACAAACATTTTCTATCTATCTTCCAGTATTTATTACTTTTCACTCTCTTTGACACCGCCACTATCTTCTTCTCTCTCAGCATAAGAAAGCTCGAATATGTTCGCATGCCGAAAGTTTTGGGAAAAATTTTAAAGGTGCTGAGGAAGGTAGAATGAGACAGCTGGTATCTCACTTTTTAGTCGAAGTCTTTTAAATAAACAGGGACATACTCGCATTTTTTGTGCTCCGATAGCAGCATTTTTCCTACGGTTCCCTTCTTTGCCCCGCTGGAGCAGGACATGTAGGTAGTTTGCTAGTGTGAAACTGAAGCAACGCAAAACTAACTTTACGTTTCAGACTGGATTTTACACGCACAAAAATTTTGCATGTGCTTCAGTACTACACCGTGAATTTCCCAGACGTTAACGGGGACACTTTGCAGCACATGTCTCGGTACTACGTCATTTTATAAAATACATTTTCGCCTCACGCCGGATTTTACCTGGGTATTTTGCGTGTACAAGTAGGGTAAATTTGAATCTCAGTTGTTGTTGTTGTTGTTGTTGTTGTGGTCTTCAGTCCTGAGACTGGTTTGATGCAGCTCTCCATGCTACTCTATCCTGTGCAAGCTTCTTCATCTCCCAGTACTTACTGCAGCCTACATCCTTCAGAATCTGCTTAGTGTATTCATCTCTTGGTCTCCCTCTACGATTTTTATCCTCCACGCTGTTCTCCAATGCTAAATTTGTGATCCCATGATGCCTCAGAACATATCCTACCAACTGGTCCCTTCCTCTTGTCAAGTTGTGCCACAAACTCCTCTTCTCCCCAATTCTATTCAATACCTCCTCATTAGTTATGTCATCTACCCATCTAATCTTCAGCATTCTTCTGTAGCACCACATTTCGAAAGCTTCTATTCTCTTCTTGTCCAAACTATTTATCGTCCATGTTTCACTTCCATATATGGCTACACTTCATACAAATACTTTCAGAAACGACTTCCTGACACTTAAATCTATACTCGATGTTAACAAATTTCTCCTCTTCAGAAACGCTTTCCTTGCCATTGCCAGTCTACATTTTATATCCTGTCTACTTCGACCATCATCAGTTATTTTGTTCCACAAATAGCAAAACTCCTTTACTACTTTACATGTCTCATTTCCTAATGTAATTCCCTCAGCATCACCCGACTTAATTCGACTACATTCCATTATCCTCGTTTTGCTTTTGTTGATGTTCATCTTATATCCTCTTTTCAAGACACTGTCCATTCCGTTCAACTGTTCTTCCAAGTCCTTTGCTGTCTCAGACAGAATTACAATGTCATCGGCGAACCTCAAAGTTTTTATTTCTTCTCCGTGGATTTTGATCTCAGTATCTGGGATAAAAATACGAAGAAAAATTTTAAGAGTGTTCGAGATCGGGATCTTAGAACTATGTCGTAAAAATGTCTGCAATTTTCTCGGCATAGCCGTTTTGGAATCCGCGACTGGGTTTGGGTCGCTGGTGACGGCGAAAATATAGTTAAAAATACTTTTGTGGCGTTTACTGGGGAACCGCCCATGGACTAATGGTGCTTCTGGAAGTCCCATCAATCCCAAAGTAGGCCACATGAAGTGCGATTTGTCTAAGCTGGAGAAAGTGTATAATATTCATAGTTTGACCCTATATTGCATGATAGTAACACTAAGACGATCCTTTTGTTGGGTATACAAATGGAACCTAGCGCAAGGGCTATCCAAAGCACTTGACCCTACTTTTTTATCACCGTAGAACCCGTGGTATGTGCACCGAAAAATTTTGTTTTTATGCGCGGCGTTTTGGAACGTAAATATTGGTAAGCCTGCCAGTTAAATTTTCTGCAGCACCGTGTATGACTGTGTTGTACTGCATCGCTGAAAGAAATCGATTCCTTGTTATAGACATTTCTGTGTGATTGGTTTGGCTTTTCCATCTTTCTTCTCTTTCTCATAGAAATTCCTAGAAGTTCTGTTGCAATATTCGCAAGCCTTGCTCCGGCTGTTTCAATTATTAAGCGAACTTGTTACCTGTATTGCAACTCCTGTGCAGGTTTCACACAATTAGAGGTAAACTGGGGAACACCTAAATAAGCTCTGAACGCGACAGCTGATTCTGACGCTGCAAAGTTCGAGAATCATAGCGGGAGAGTAATCGGTTTTAGCAACGTTGCGGGTCAGGCACCCAACTCGGCCGTCGGCTGTGTTGACGGGAGCGGGCAGGGTAGGGCAGAGCTTGCCGGCCGCAGGCGCGGGCCCCGGGCGAGCAATTGGCGGTAGGCCGCGCTGTTAGCGCACGCTCCACGCTGGCGAATTAAAACGCAAACAAGTGCGCCGGGCCGCTTAATTACAGCGCCGGACCTAATCCCCAAGTTTCGACAGTTCAATTTGGCCGGCCGCGGGCGGTCCTGCGCCCGCAGGGTTACAGCCCGGCCGTCCACTGTCTCAACTTCGAGCAACGGCCGCCTCGGCCATTCCGCCGCGCGCAGTTACCGGTCGCTCCCGGCAGACTGTACTTGTGATAAAGCTAGTAGTACCGCCTCGGGCTGGAGCCGTCACTGCTCCACCATTTGCACCAATGCCTGTTACTCTGTCCGAGGCACGTTATTGTGTGGTGATACAATATATGACGTATGTTTCAGGAGGCCGCCGCCCACAAGAAATGCAGAAACCCCCCCCCCCCCCCCCAACTAACTTGTACCATCACACTAGTCGCCTTGGCCGCCGTACATTGCGAACTTTCGGCTCCGTGCAGGGCCCACGGAAATCAATATGTCAATGAAAAGGTCTTAAATCTGTCGTGTGTTATCGCGAGATTGTGCATGTGTTTAAATACGCAATTCAGAATTATGAAACTCGAAAAAGTTACTCGGTCCTCACCAGACTGGCACTCGTAAGACCTGTGTATCGTGTGGGTGTGACGAACGCCATAGGGCCCATTTATTCCGTTGGACACGCACGAAACATGCAAATACGTACACACTCAACTACACGTCGTTCTCCTAGATCTGCACACGACTATGTCAGTGCCGTGTTATGTACCGTGTCCCATCGAGTCATAAAATCTAAATCGGCAAAGATAAATGACTACGTAGTTTTCGGTCGGCCGCTGTGGCCGAGCGGTTCTAGGCGCTTCAGTCCGGAACCGCGCTGCTGCTACGGTCCCAGGTTCGAATGCTGCCTCGGGCGTGGATGTGTGTGATGTCCTTAGGTTAGTTAGCTTTTAAGTAGCTCTAAGTCTAGGGGACTCATGACCTCACAAGGTAAGTCCCATAGTGCTTAGATCCATTTGAATCATTTTGAACGTAGTTTTCACCACTCTACGCGAATTTTCGCATGCGCTCCTTTAATCATCGGCGTCTGGGCAGCAGTGCAACTTAAAAACCGAGTCCTCTTGCCTCTCTATTACTGACGTGTATACCAGAACTGCAATGGAAATTGTCTTGAATAGTTGACGAAAATGTCCGTCGGTTTGTTGTTGGGCGGGCCACTGGCACTTTACGTTTTAGCCGTATCGGAATGTTTTACTGTTTAATGTTTCACTGACGATTCCGTTTGGTAGTGATTTCGACGTCAGTCAATAAATGCGCAAGCACCACATGTTACCTTCCCCCGTTGGAGGTTCGAGTCCTCCCTCGGGCATGGGTGAGTGTGCGTTGTCCTTAGCGTAAGTTAGTTTAAGTTAGAGTAAGTAATGTGTAAGCCTAGGTAGGAACCGATGTCCTCAGCAGTTTGGCCCCATAGGAACTTACCACCGCCACCAGTCGGTTGTTTTCAATTCACTCCCTGGACACAATTGAACATGAAATACTTGTGTCATGTTCAGACATTGTCCTTGCGGTTGTACACGTTAGAACACTTAGCATAGTAGTTGTATCTATTACGAAACCTCGAAAAGACAGCATGGCATCAATCACACAGCGTGCATTCAATTGGGTGGCCTCATAGAGTATGCATATAATGGGACTTTATCTCCGTCAACTCGCATTACACTTGCAGCCAATACGGGTAAAAAAGGCTACTTGCCTGAGATGGAAAGGAGATTGGCGCAACCGAAGAGACACCGCCGTCATCCCACACGAAAGAAGACGCGGCACAACCAACGACAATTTGGTATGAAGCCTCACAGCTTGGAGATGGAATGAAAATGGTTAAGCAATGAAAACTGCTGCCAATGAGCCACTTGCCGCCATAATAGATGCAGCGGTCACTGCACCATATGCAGACTGCCCCAAACTGATAGCCCTTGGGGGCTGCCCGCCCCTCCCTTCCCCAAGGCGAATGCCAGAGCCGCCTCCCCCCACCATCCTCCACCGAACACCACCCTCCCCTCCACCCCCAGTCAAAACAGAATACCAATAAGTTTAAGCTAATACTAACGGCTGAAAAGGGCCATACTCTTCTGTAGCCCACCAGCGGCCTCCGCCAAAATGCAATAAAAAAAATAAAAAAATCCCTCCCTAATATTCCCAATTGGGATACCCTCTGTCTCACTCCCAGCCAACTGGAATAAGAAATTCTGCAGAATGAAGAACGTAAAAACATACTAAAAATCAAAAGTACCTTAAAAGTGGGAATATTTATCATTTCTGGGGAGTACGACCTCATCACGGGCCTCGTTGGTGCAAGCGTATCGTAAGTGAACTAATGACACCATTTTGAATAACAATCAAGGAAAGTGTGCGTCCTCATAAAATGGTTCAAATGGCTCTGAGCACTATGCGACTTAACTTCTGAGGTCATCAGTCGCCTAGAACTTAGAACTAATTAAACCTAACAAACCTAAGGACATCACACACATCCATGCGCGAGGCAGGACTCGAACCTGCGACCGTAGCGATCTCTCGGTTCCACACTGTAGCGCCTAGAACCGCACGGCCACTCCGGCCGGCTGTGCGTCTTCAACTGTAAATGATGACAGAGGTGAACATCAACGAAGAGGGTGTTTTAGTTTCGGACGCGTTGTAGTGGAGCTGTTCACCATCCAAAACTTTTAGGAGGCAATCAGAGCAATCAGACTAGTGTTACAATAGCAGTTAAGCGGACGTAACTCAGGTGCGTGCAAAACGATGGAATATTACGCAGTACCTTTCATTCTCACTACTGGTTTTTTGTAGTGTGGTGTAGCTTATTATTTTCTTTATTATGGTTACTACAAAAGTATCGGTTCAGTTACCTTCTGTAGAGTCAGTAGTAGCTACAAATTCTCGGTGCGCTACATTACACTTTCTTTCGTTCGAGGCGTGTACTAGAAACACTTTCACCACGTGTTAGACGGTACCACCACTGTCTGCATTTGATAAGCGCTGCTTATTCAGTTTGGTGTGTGTTTATATTTCTCACTTTTCCCGTCTAAAGACCACCCTCCAGAGCTTTCACGCCTCACAGGCGCCGAAGAAAGGGTATGCAAGAGAAGGTGAAATGAAGCTTGTTTGCGTTTTGAATTACGTCTCACGGAATGAGTCCAATTCAAACCAGAAAGTGTCGAATTATTTTATTTAAGGTACAGGAGCGCAGACTTAAGGGTGGAGAGATCTGCTAGGAGTCGGCCTCTCAGCGACGGCGCCCTTACAAAAATTACAAGCGAGTATCTGTGTGAAAGCGCGGCGAGGGTGGCCCGTGAATGCCTAGTGAAGGGTTGTCGCCACAATGCCCAGGCAACCACCCTCACTCGGCAGTCGTCCGGGCAGAGGGGGAGGCCGGGGTTGAGGGGGGGAGAGGGTGGAGTTCATTTAAAACTGCGTCGCAATTGTGCGCCCCTGGATTAGCTTAGAGGCTGGCGAGCTGTTCCGGCCTTATCGCGTTTCTTTGGCGAATTCGCTGTGCAGCAACGGCGGTAGAACTCGCACGTCTGCCGCTGCGCACCCGACAGCGCGTCTCTGCGCGGCGGAGGGATGCTGAGTCCTAGCCGGGGAATGGAGACTGTGCCCGCACAATACGCTGATCCTTAGAGCCCGTTGTTCACCTGATAACTACTATTTATTTCGTTATTGCTAAAAAAGTCCGACAAGTTGCTTTATGACACAAGCCTACATCCATATCTACAGCTACACGACTAGTCTGCAATTCAGAGTTTTGTGTCGTTGAGAATTCATAGGACCACTTTTAGACTTTCTTTCTACCGTTCCCCTTTTGAACAGCACATGGGAAAAATGAACATCTAAATATTTCCCTAAGAACTCAGATTTCTCTCATTTCATTAAGATAGTAATTTTTTCCTACGTATGTGGAAGCCAGCAAAATATTATCGCATTCGGAGGAGAAAATTGCTGATTGAATTTCGTGAAAAGAACTCACCGCAGCGAAAATCGCCTTTCTTTTCTTGATAACCACCTCAGATCGTTTATCATATCCGAGACGCGCTCCCTGTTCCCCTATAATACAAACCAAGCTGCCCTTCTTTGAACTTTTTCAATGTTCTCTGTCAATCCTATATGATAAGGATCCCATATCGCACTGCAGTACTCCAGAAGATGAACAAGCGTAGTGTAGGCAGCCTCTCCAGCAATTATTTTGTATCTTCCAAGTATCATGCCAACAAAAAGCAGTATTTGCTTCGCCTTCCCCACAACATTATCTGTGTGATTGTTCCAGTTTTAAGTTGTTCGTAATTGTAATCCCTAGCTATTTAATTTAATCAATAACCTTCAGTGAGGTTTATTGTGTAATTGAATGTTAACGGTTATTTTGGTACCCATGTGGAGGACCACACACTTTTTATTATTTAGGGTTAACATACAGATGTCGTGTTAAAATAATTTTCCAATTCGCTTCGATTTTATGATGACTTTACTAGACGGTGAAATATAGCATCATCTGCCAACAATTCAAGAGAGCTGATCAGACTGTCTCCTAAATCTTTTAATCACATTACGAACAGCAAAGGACCTATAACACTTCCTTGGAGATTGCCAGCTGTTTTACTAGATGACCTCTCATCAATTACTTTCTTCGAGGTATTTCATATATATTTTTGTCTACTGCAAATCGATGCCAATGATATGAGTTTATAATTCAACAGACTACTTGTATTTCGTTTCTTGTGTGTTGTGACCTGCGTAACTTTCCAGTATTTAAAAGAGAATCTTTCGTCAAGCGAGCGGTTGTTTATGATAGCTAAAAATGGAGCTATTTCATCAGCATTACCTTAAATAAATCTAATTTTTATACAGTGTAGAGTGGAAGACTTGTCTTTATCAAGTGGCTTGAGCTGTTTCGCTACACTGAGGCTATCTAGGTACAGTTAGAAGTTATTCTTGATACGAATTCAGGAATAATTATTGCTTCTGTTTTCGTGAACGAATTTCTAAAAACCGTGTTTTTTATTGCTATCGCGCAACGGTAAATGCCCAACCTAGAACTTGAAAATTTTCAAAGTGAAATAAAACTATATGGTTATCCAGTAAGATTAGCCGAGAGGATAATGTTTTTGTTTATCCAAGCATTTATTTTAACAGGCAAGATTAGGGGTTTCAGGTCTTCTCTTAGAGTACTAGAGCAGTACGCATATAATAATAATAATAATAATAATAATATAGTACTGAATGTAGGTATTGCAGAAATCGTAATCTTATTAACATTCTGAGAGGAAGAGGAGGAGGAGGGGGCGAGATATAATAGGTGAGAGTTGGCAGATGAAATGTAAGAAAATAAAAACAGAATTATTTGGGGGATGAAGAAAACTCGGATGGCGTTGAGTATGTGAGAGAAATACAGTTTCCCAGTTGGACAGAAGGAAGACAGTAGGTACAGGGGATGGACAAAAATATTGAAACAACAATTAAAAAAAAACACAACACTTGCCCAATACGGTGCAGGAAAACCGTTGGCATTCAAAACAGCTTTCGTCCCGAAATGGATAAATAAAGGTTTCTATGGATTTCAGGAAATCTTATACAAATCTTCTTGCACAATAGTTGTAGTTTCAGGTAGTGATGATGGAGGTGGATAGCGATCACACACCCCTCTCTCCAACATACACAACAAAGGCTCAGTCATATCGAGATCTGGTGGCTGGAGGTCAGGGGAGATGCGACAGTTCAACCTCGTGTTCACAAAAAGAGTCCTGGATGATGCGAGCTGTGTGAGCAGCAGCACTATCGTCTTTGAAAATAACGTCCCATTGGGGAACAAACATTGTAGGGGTGGACTCGATCAGCCAAAATGGTCACATAATTCTTGGCAGTAATTCGACCTTGCAGAGCAAAACTGGAGGCCGTGGAATACCGCGATATGCCGCCCAAATCATCACCGGGATGTTTCATTCTCGGCAACAGGCAGTCTGCATCGTAGTCTTGGGACGCATACGCCACAAATTGAAAACAGTGTGAATTGACTATACCATTGCTCGATACACCAGGTTTTATGGTTTCGGCACCACGTTTTTCTGTTACAGACATTTGCATCACTGATGTGTGGTTTTGGAATTCCAACTCACCCTCAGTTCTCAGCTTATGGAGCTCCCTTCGTGTTGCTTTGATCGTGGCTGGGTTCGCAAGTGCGACAGTCAGCTATGCAATCACTTTTGCAGTCATATGAATGCGTAGTGTCTGCGGAATGCGCAGCTGTGAAGCAGATGATTTAAACTGAAGCAGGAAGAGAGAGAAGAGAATGGAAAGGGAAGTGGTTATTGATATCAGTTACATGAGGACTTTGTGCGGCATCAGCGGCGACGAGCGAAAATGTGTGCGGTACTGAGATCCGAACCTGAGCTGTCCTGCTTCCTAAGCAGTTGCTTTTACCACTGCGCCACCCGGACATAGTGTTTATCGCAGCTGTGCGGACTGTCTTGCCACGCCTCAAGCCCGACCCACATTCCCACGGAGCGCCGCCTACACGCAGCCCCTGTCCATTTCCTCCATGATCGCTACTCTGAAATTCCCTCACGACGTCGGATGTATTTATGCATCCGCACTGAAGAAGGTGGATCCGTTGCCTATCTGGGCGAATCAGTTATATGAATGCATGGTGTCTGTTCTTTTGGACATGTCCTCCTCCCCCGTCACAGTCCATCTGTCTTTTCTCATATCCCTCTGTCCATCTCCTCTCGCTCTCTCTGTCCACCTCCTACCTACCCCCTCCCCTCTTTCTTCTGTACCTGCCCTTTACACCTCTCTGTCTTCCACCTGTCTCCTACATCTGCCCATTAAATGCCATCTCTCTGTCCATCTCTTTCTCCCCTCTTTCTGATCATGTACTTCGTTCCTCCCTTTGCACTTCTCTTCCTCCCCCCCTCCTCTCCTGCCTCCTCACTCTGTCCATCCCCCCCCTCCTCTGTCACTATGTCCATCTGCCGAATATCTGTGATCTATATCTAGTCACAATGTATATAATACATATATTTTCCAGAATGAGATTTTCACTCTGCAGCGGAGTCAGCGCTGATATGAAACTTCCTGGCAGATTAAAACTGTGTGCCGGATCGAGACTCGAACTCGGGACCTTTGCCTTTCGTGGGCAAGGGCTCTACCAACTGAGCTACCCAAGCACGAGTCACGCCCCGTCCTCACAGCTTTACTTCTGCCAGTACCTCGTCTCCTACCTTCCATACTTTACAGAAGCTCCCCTGCGAACCTTGCAGAACTAGCACTCCTCAAAGAAAGGATATTGCGGAGACATGGCTTAGCCACAGCCTGGGGGATGTTTCCAGAATGAGATTTTCACTCTGCAGCGGAATGTGCGCTGATGTGAAACTTCATGGCAGATTAAAACTGTGTGCCGGACCGAGACTCAAACTCAGGACCTTTGCCTTTCGTGGGCAAGGGCTCTACCAACTGGTTCGCAGGAGAGCTTCTGTAAAGTTTGGAAGGTAGGAGACGAGGTACTGGCAGAAGTAAAGCTGTGAGGACGGGGCGTGAGTCCTGCTTGGGTAGCTCAGTTGGCAGAGCACTTGCCCGCGAAAGGTAAAGGTCCCGAGTTCGAGTCTCGGTCCGGCACACAGTTTTAATCTGCCAGGAAGTTTCATATATATTTTAAATATAAGAGTGTGATCGTGTTTGTATTGTATTGTAATACAGATACTTTTTTATTGGTGATGTTGTGCCTGATTCTCTAAAATGCGATTGATGGTAATAATAATAGTAACAATAGTACATCCTTTAGCTTTTTTTCATTCCCATTTAGGAGTCTGGCATATTATCATGTTTGAGGAAGATAACGGTAAACTACAGGTACGAAGATCAAAAAAACGAAACGGATATAAGTAAAAGAGTGAACATGGGATATTCACCGGCTTCAATTTTGCGGTCAGAAACCACACCTCACAGTCTCTTCTATAACATGAAATACCAATATGTCCGCCCAACAGCTGAATGGTCAGCGAGCCGGACTGCCGTCCTCAGGGGCCCGGGTTCGATTCACGGCTGGATCGGGGATTTTCTCCGCTTAGGGAGTGGGTGTTGTTTTCATCATCATTTCATCCCCATCCGGCGCGCAGGTCGCCCAATGTGGCGTTGAATGTAATAAGACTTGCACTAAGGCGGCCGGACCTGCCCCGGAAGGGGCCTCCCGGCCAATGACGCCAAACGCTCACTTCCATTTCCAATACCAATATAATGCCAAGTACCAGGCATGAAAGACTACTACCACTAGTTTTGAATGGACTAGCTACCATGGAGCATAAAAAACTATGAGTCATCTACTTCACCTACAGGGCCGGGTCAACTGAAGTGGACCCACAGCTTAATGGTTACAACTGCGAGCTACGTTTCTGACACTGAGCTTCACAAAGGTATAACAATATCCAGTTTTTCCCAACTTTGAGCAGAGTTCAGAGCAAAATAATCCTTTCAGTTCTTTAACTTGATAAGCCGGAACGTTTGGCTGTCGGACGGAAGCGAACGATCGATGGTGGGGTATGGGAGGCGTGAGGAAGTGGCGGGGAGCGATTAATAACGGCCGCCTTATTAGTGTTGACGCCGGAGTCTAAATTCCTGGCGGACTGCGTTCTGACGCTAATCGTCCGTTGTCATAACTGAGCGAATTAATCACCAGCCCAGGGTGGAAAAGGGGAGGACAACGGGACCGGCGAGCGGGCAATTTAGAACCAACGACCGAGGGCTCCAGCGGCCAAGGAAGAGCGCGCAGCAAAATTAGCTGTCAGGGCGCGTTTTCTGAACCGCCGGCGCCGACATTCCTGATGGTTCCTCGGCTGCACTGTATTATCGTGTCCTACCAGTTATTCACGTCTCGGATAATTAAATACAGCATGCCGTCTCCTATGCAGAGTGTGGAAACAGTTGCTTGCAATCTCACTTGACAGCGGTTGCTCTAATAGAACGACCTCCTTCACCTTGTATAATTCACAACATTCATTTTTCTAGGACAGAAAGAAGTCGGTGATACAGCTGCAGGGCGAATGAAAATTTTTGGGAGAAACATCAGTCATACATTATAAACTGTACATCTTTGGCTCTTACATTTAAGGTATCGCGTATTCCAAAACATATATCTATGGGAAAGTAACAGCGTAATTATTCTCATTTTCTTTCTTAAGGGCGTGAAACTGATCAATCACGTTGGTTAAGATGAGGAAAGACAACTGTCTGCTACGTTTTAATTGTCATAGATGATGCAGTTGTCTACCCACATACTGACATCGACGGAAAATTCAGTGAATATTAATTTGATTAAGCCCGATCTCAGCGATGCCTAGGCATTGGCAACAGACACTAAATATATTACGCCTGATCAGCAAAGACTTAAACTGATTTTTTCCACACGTGTTTAGTACTCCATTTCAGGGTTTACATTAAGTTTTTCAAAGTACCTCACTCCTACTTCAATGCTCGTTTTTTAGCGACTCTGCCATTCCTCGAACACAAGGTGCAGGTCATTCATTGTCGTCGTTGAGATCGCCTCACTTTTCTTGAGGACTGCTTCAGAGCTCTCAAATCGAAGGCTCCAAAGCTTTGCCTTTAACACTCTCTGTACCAGGCCTATTTTATGCACCCGTCCCTAGAAACCGGGCAATTTTACCAATATTAAAAAAATTACTGCATCAAATCTACTGTTTGGATTGTGGCAAATTTGGTACCATCTTGAAGCTGCACATTTCTACTTTAATTCTGAGTGAAAGAAACTACTTTACAATGCACAGCTTTAAGGTACAGTTATAGAAATCACTTAGATGTTTTAAGAATTTAGAAAAAGTCATACGAATAAGGGAATACAATTGTGATTTATTTTTAACCAAAATTGTGGCACTACATTACATGTTTCTGATAGTATACAGTATTACATATAAATTTCACACAGAATCATATTGTTTTTTAGTGTGGAAAATTTTAAAGCAAGGTTCCAGGCAGAGTGCAACGCCACACTGTTCACATTCGTATCGTGTCTCTTTGCGAGAAGCCTTGCCACTCTGTTTCTTGCTCCTGGAACTGCACACGTGACACACACGAGCAGCATACTTCTTAGTAGTTGCAGGTATGTGCTGCAAAAAATGTCTCTTTGTTAGCCGACCTACAGTTCCTTCATTTCTTGGAATGAATTCAAGTGTGTCGTCTTCAACAAGCTGAACTGCAAGCACTGTTATAAAGTCTGTTATTGTAATTTTCTTCCTGTGCACTGCATTGTACAGCCAAAATGCATTTGATACTCCCATAAGCAGCAAATGGAAATATAATTTTCGCCACCATTTCACAGTTCTGTGCTGGAACGGATTGTACTGCAGGCGTTGGTCTCCAATATCCACTCCAATTTTATTGAGGTTGTAATCAAGTACCTGAAGTGGTTTCAATACTACAGACCCATTTCTCTTAGTATGCGTACCAAATGTTGCTTGATGCCTTGTAGACAATGTATACACATCTCTCTTATCTTTCCACTTCATTGCCAATACATTATCTTTACGCCGAAAAGACATTTCGCCCTTTTTCAGCTTAGCAGATACTAAATCTTTAGGCAATCCTTTCCTGGATTTGTTCACAGTACCAACAGCTCCAGTGCCTTTCTCTGCCAGTTGCTGAAATAGCTCTGGACTGGAATAAAATCGATCTAAATACACAGTGTGGCCTTTGTTCAGCAAGCTGCTGTCAGACAACAATCGCAAAATAACCGCAGACGAAGAATTGTCAACAATATGCTTACCAGCATAAACTTCAAAATTTACAACATAGCCACTACTGGCTTAAGCAACAGCATATACTTTCAGTCCATACTTATGAGGCTTATTTTGCATGTAAACACGGAAACTCACACGACCTCGAAATGGGCAAATTCCTTCATCAATTGTCACTTTTTCTGAGGGACGATATGCCTGGATACATCGCTCCTTCAAATTATTATAATATGGCAAAACTTTGTAAAGTGGATGAAATCCATCTTCGCCTGGTTTTTTCTGATTTGAATTGTCAACAAGATGCAAGCATGACAGTATCTGAGTGAAACGCAAACGGCTCATGACATGGGGACAAAAGTTACAACTAAGAACAGGATTAGTGCTCCAATGGTCCGCAATTTTGGGCTTTTTCGAAACACACATGTGGAAAATAATACCCAAGAAACGCCTCATCTCACTTATAGTCACTGGCTTCCACGAACTCAAAACTGAATGGGGCTTCAGATTATTTCCTCTTCTTTTCTTCTGTATTGTCTGTGATGCATACAAATTTGTCTGTCTCTTGAGTTCATTTACGTCACTGTCAGTAAGGAACACTTTACTGCAATCCAGTACAGAACTCGACTCATCAATATCCACTAGTATCTGCCTGGGTGTCGTGTTGACAGGCAGAGGTCGGTAGGTGTCAACTGCAGTCCACTCACTGTCTTTCGGATACGGCACAGCTGCTGGATTTGAAGCAACACCTTCAACATCATTCTCGTCTTCATCTGAAGACAAACTGTCATCAATCTCGTCTTCTAAAAAGAATATCACATTATGTGTAACTACATACATCGTTTACACATGTTCAACAGATATGTGCGTACTGCACAATTACGTGGAAAATTCGGAAATACGTACCTTCAAACACACCATTGCATTCAGAATCGTCTGAATCACTCTCTACATTATCCAGAGTGTCGCTATGATTGATCAAATCCGCAATTTCTGCGTCTGATAAACCGCGCCGAAACATGATGACAAACAACTGAATGATATACAGACTGAGAACGCAAAGATAAGTTTTAACATGAATTACAGCGCTGCCGTGACATCTATGGACGCATTTTGTTAATAAACATCTGAAAAACGTATAGCGCTGGCCAAACCCGTAGAAATAACGTTGCAGTGTTTTGAATGAAATTAAATGTAGCGGCCCGTAAATTTTACGGGCTTGGTGATTTTCGCGCGATCCCAGGCCCGTAAATTTTACGGGCTTGGCGCTTAGAGTGTTAATGATGGGAAATCCGAGAAAGTTCTGGTCGTCTCTTTGCAATGTGCTTCCTCAGTTTAGCCAGTACAGACGTGCACTACCTTGCTGTAACAGTAGTGCGAGGGGCAACTGCTTGCTGGTAAATCATTCCATGACAGTCAAAAAATATGATCACCATCATTTTCCCTGGAGATGGAGCAACTTTCGCCATTTTTGATGTTGGAGAACCTGTCAATTTCCAAACAGTACTGGCTCTTTTTCCTTCAGAATCTTAATGATTCATCCATGACTCAAAACAGGTGAAAATCGATTCCAGAAAAGCATCCCCTCCATCATCAAATAGACGCAGCACCTCACGGCTTGTCTCCATTCGAATAGGTTTTTGCTCGGGAATCAACAGACGTGGCACGGAAACGGACACAAATACGGGTCATATGGAGAAGCTCATCCATAATCGTGAAGACACTGCCGTATGAAATTCTCAACACTTCTCTGAGTTTACGAAATGTTGCCCGCCGATCCTCACCGACAATCACAGCAGCTGTGTTGATGTTGATCTGAGCCACAGCAGAAGCCGAAACACCAGGCCTACCTTGCTTAAAACAGACAAGTCGATCTTCTTTGAAGTCCCTGAACCAGCTAAACACTCTTGCACGAAACGGTGCATTTTCACCGTACGCTTCCTGCAGCTTTTTATCAAGTTTCAATGCTGTATGGTTTAAACGAACACAGAATTTTATTGCGCAGTACGTCACCTCCATTGGTTGGTATGCGAAATGCAAAGAGGGTTTACAAAATGGAGCATTACTACCAACCTACCACGAGAGTGAGTTGCCAACGGACATTATACATAAAAAATCGTTCTCTTCAAGTGTTCATGGTATATATAGGAAACTATCACGGAAGCTACAGGTAAAAATCAGTCTCAGTCTTCGCTGATCACCCCCCTTGAAGGATGTGTCGTAATTAATAGCGAAGACCGACACAGTTGGAAGTATACGACAACAGGAGCAAAAAAGTTGCAGTAGGTATGGGTAAGCAAACGAGCCGTCTGCAAGATAACTGTGGCTCTGTGGTTACGAGCTGTCACTGTTTTCAGTCTGAAATATTGTCCTAGTTAACAGAAATGTATCTGAAACGTAAAATTTTCCATTACATCGCTATCTAATTTGGCCTTAAGTTTCACCCATGGTCCATGACTGAGGCATTTTGTACATGACTGATAGGGCACCGGAACATTTTGCTGCTGATGTAGGATGATATCCAAGACTCCAATACGTTCAAGGAGGCCGGGTCGAGCAGGGTTTGTACCTTAGCCTCCAAGATCACCTGACCTTAGACCTCTGTGAAATGTACAACATTACTGTTGATACGGCTGAAGAACTGGAGAAGCCAGTTGTACAGTCTTCTCAAGATTTTGAAATCATCAGCGCGTATTTGAAAGAATTCGCAACTTACTGCAATGACGAGTGTAGTGTTCCATCGAAATACGAAGACGACGAGTAAAACACATCATTTAACAGGAACGTGTGTATAGTAAATTGCAACATGTAATGTGATGAAGAAATTTTGTATTTCTTGTTGAGGTACGCCATGGATGGCATTTGAGCCGAATCAGATGGGGCTTAATCTAAAAGTCAACATTTCGAATATATTTGTACCAACTATGACAATATTTGGTAATGAAGCCAGTGGCGGCTGGTAACCACTCACTCAAAATTATCACGCACTGGGCTCTGAAACTTCACTACGGTTTTTTGCCAGTCTTGAAATGTGTAACTCGTCTTGTGTGAATAATAGTATTTGGTCAAACTGAGAATAACACGTTCCTACCCAGCGAGGAAATCGCATAATGTTTGAGGATAAATGTATCTCACATCCATGTAGTCTTTTTATAATGCTAATCAATTTTTTGTTTCCCTTAGTAAAAATGATTTCTGTCTTTTTTTACTTTACGTGTCCCTACTTTGCTTGTAATTTTGCGACTAAATGGGTATGTAAGTGTTCTTAAATGCAAAGGAACGTTTTAGCACACATGTATTGTATCTCTTTATTTCAGTACCACAATATGCTAACGACATGTTGATTGCTTATTATTTTTTAGTAGCTCATCTAGTAAATCAGACGGTGACTTTTGTAAGAAGAATTAGCTGGCTTGGTCGCGATTTGCACAGCCGTCTTTGTGGCAGTTTCGTTGAGGCAATTACCATTTATATTTATTACACAGAAGCTGCCTGTTTCATTTTAACGAAGTCCGATCTATCAACGCGTAGGGACATTAAAATTTTGAAAATTCGCGATCTCAAAATTTTCAACCAAAACAGTTAAATCTAAAGGAATGTTGTGTGTTCATATTTTTAATGATGTTGGGAGAGGGAGGGAGGGAGGGAGGGGGAGAGAGAGAGAGAGAGAGAGAGAGAGAGAGAGAGAGAGAGAGAGGAGATTCAAGAATGGTAGTATTATTGTGGAAAGCTTTCTACAGTTTTCTATCTCACCGACATAATGTCCATTTGTATGTGATCTGAAACCACGATTCGCTATTGTTTCAGTCCAACATTGTACATAGTTTAAACTAAAAGACTGTTCATAATTCATCTTTACTCAAATCGCATACAAGTGACGTTACAGCTCGTTGGCGGATCCATGTTTACGGGACCATTTTTGCCTCTATTGCCATATACTCTGCCCCTTGTCAGTTCTCGCTATTAATTATGACACAGCCTACAGAAAAATGCGATGTCGCGCTATTCTCGCGCTTCTCTAGAACAAAGCAGGTGATAGTTGTCCCCTACAAGATTAATTAGTTACAAGTCAAACTATCGCATGGGTTCAGTCGAGAAGAAAGCAAGCAGCAACCTTCGGTTCTTGGTGGATACTCAGACACTGCGGCTCGTCTTCTATAAGGATTGCCAGTGAACGATTCTCACGACCTGCCCTACTAAGCTATACAGGATCTTTTTATCTGAACTGCGTAGAAGTAGATTTGAACATGGACAGAGCAGGATGAAAACAGGTGGTCGTATGATTGTTCTGATATCAGAATAGTGACTGAGATATATGGTAGTCGTCAATATAGTCTTAGTTCACTAAGAATTTTCATAGTCAC
This sequence comes from Schistocerca cancellata, assembly GCF_023864275.1. Taxonomy (NCBI): domain Eukaryota; kingdom Metazoa; phylum Arthropoda; class Insecta; order Orthoptera; family Acrididae; genus Schistocerca; species Schistocerca cancellata. The sequence continues at coordinate 405,529,420 of NC_064631.1, forward strand.
GGAAGTGATAATTATTCTTAAGCTCCAGTTCTAAATTAATGGAGGAAAACACTTAGTAATATTGGATACGGATATACAAAGTCTGCTATACTATTAAATTGGTATCTTCAAAATTGGTTCAAATGGTTCTGAGCACTATGGGACTTAACTGCTGTGGTCATCAGCCCCCTAGAACTTAGAACTACTTAAACCTAACTAACCTAAGGACATCACACACATCCATGCCCGAGGCAGGATTCGAACCTGCGACCGTAGCAGCAGCGCGGCTCCGGACTGGAGCGCCTAGAACCGCTCGGCCACCGCGGCCGCCAAATTGGTATCTTCTCTATTTGATGTGGTAAACAGCTTCGTGGCCACTGCCTGCTCCACTGATCTGTTTCTCACATGCTATCGGTTAATATACCATACTGAGAACATTTCCTCAATTGTAGAATGTTAAAAGCAATGTCTGTTCACGGGAATCATATGCATCGCACTTAATGTCCAGTTTCGAGGGAACTACAGACGAAGTACAAGATTATGTTTTGAACTAAGAGGGATTCACTGGTGGGGATTTCACTGAACGAATGCCCGCCCCAGGTAGCTGCGTGGTCAGCGCGACAGTGTGTCAATCCTAAGGGCTTTGGTTCGATTCCCGGCTGGGTCGGAGATTTTCTCCACTCAGGGACTGGGTGTTGTGTTGTCCTAATCATCATCATTTCATCTCCATCGACGCGCAAGTCGCCGAAGTGGCGTCAACTCGAAAGACAAGCACCCGGCGAACGGTCTACCCGATGGGAGGCTCTAGTCACACGACATTTTTACTGAACGAATCATACAGGTATACACTACATGTCATCTCGCCATTCGTTTCAGACTGTAGAAAGCCACATAAATTGAAATAAATTTCGAAGCGTTGCCAGTTGTAATACGTAAAAAACTTATGTGTTAAATACGTAAAGTCGTTCTCAACCTGAAGATTGTTCATAACACAGTTGAGGTTTGCTAGGCATGGCCTATTGGTGGCGGTATGCTTTTGCCTTCCTCCGAAAACTGAACATGACTTATCCAGCCATTTATGGGTTCCAGTACTGTACTGAAGGGGATGGAGTATACTTCCACTTCGATGTCGCGCAGACGCTGCCGAGGACAAGAGAGCCATTTTCTCAGGGAAAACAAGTGCCCAACATGAAAGGTGCGTTAGAAACTTATCGGTAGTAAAGAAAAAATGAGGTCGTCGGATTGTAATCCCATGATCTTTCTAATCATTATTCCTGTCGTTCGTGATATATGACAACATGCGTCACTGATTCAGTGTTGTGTTGGCCGCTAGGGTGCCAAATGTTTGTTCGACTATTATCAGCACCAAGAATGAAGCGCAATCAGACAGACGACACGTCGCACGTGACGTTTTGTTCACCAGTCACAAAGTGCTGCAGGGTGTTGGTGGACTTCCTGTAGTAGGTGGAGTTCCTGTAGTATCTAGCGCTTCTTGAGAGCGGTCAAGAACTGAAGCCCACTTCGTGCCGTTGTATTACTCTCGAGCACTATTCTGCTACCGAGCGAGGTGGCGCAGTGGTAAGACACTGGACTCGCATTCGGAAGGACGACGGTTCAATCCCGCGTCCGGCCATCCTGATTTAGGTTTTCCGTGATTTCCCTAAATCACTCCAGGCAAATGCCGGGATGGTTCCTATGAAAGGGCACGGCCGGCTTCCTTCCCCATCCTTCCCTAATCCGATGAGACCGATGACCACGCTGTCTGGTCTCCTTCCCCAAACCAACCAACCACTATTCTGCTGTACCGTAATGTTGCCTGTAGTGCCGACCCCACCTCAATCTGCGATGTCACCGATTAAACGCATTTAGTATAAGCAACAGCGTGCGCCGTCTCTTCCAGCATACTAGACACAGGAACATACAAATCGTCCACGGGATGTCAAACAATAATGTTTCTCTTGTAATAAACACGTATTTGACTGCCGAATTGATGATACAATCGAAATGTCTCGTCTCACTCAATGGGGAGTTGCACAGTGAAGAACAGAAGATATAATTTTTCATCAGTGTATTTCTTCGTGAGAGGTGTTGCAACTATTGCTGTTGCTTTTACTTCATCTTTTAATAAAGCTTTTTACGTTAAATCGTTGACCAGAGGCCGTGTACTCGGCTCAAAGGTATCCTGTCAAGGGCCTTAGAAACTACAGATATTCATCAGAAGTATAGGCATTGTCTATTTCTTGAACGCAAACTGCTGATACTGCTACTATGCGGTGGAAATTTGCAAATGCATGGTTGTTATTCTGACCTACTCAACTCTCGGACGTTAAAATAGCATATAAATACTTACGTTCTTGTCGCACACCCGAAGCATGAAGTATCTGCCTTTGAAGTAAATCTTGGTAATTCTGGGCCTGAGACAGAAATAAGAATACTTGAATGTCGTACACACAGATATAGCAAAAAATAAATAAATAAATAAATTCCGTAAAGCACACAACAGTATACGTGCGCAAAGTAACATTTACGTGGTAGATGGAATTTTTTCCTAAATTATACCTTTAAAAAATGAATATAAGAGAAACGTACAGCAATATCTTACCAATAATAGTTTCCGACTTTGTTCTTGTTTCTTAGGACAATGATGCCACTGGGAGTGAGGCCCAAGAAGTACTCCACATTGTCCTCTCCCTGAAACAGGAGGACACTATGAACAGCTACTATAAGTGATTAGCCTCTTATTGGAGACACATTTGAAAGCTGACGATGCCTTTTTTAACGTGCACGAGGTCTTCATAAGCAAATGTAAACTTATGTCTTTAATATAGAATAGGGTTTTCAGTGACGCTTCCGAACAATTAATATGATTTTCCGTATCTCTCACATATTGGTACCATTTCTTGCCAAATATGATTGTGTGTACAATCACAGCGTTTCATTCTAGAAGATCGCCCGACAGAAATACAAGATAATTTCATATTAAAAAGACGGAAAATTCTTTGTTCTCATTCATGACAAATACAGAGAAGTTGTCAAGTTAGAAAATTTCAGGTTGAATAGAGAAGACATTGCTTTTCTTAACTGTAAATTTTTGTTATTATGTCTATATTTACTAAAAGGTCAAACTGGCATGATATATATATACTACATGCTTGGATATGCATTTGAGTAGCATTTCAGGGCAATCGCACGAAGTGTGTAGGAGTAATGTCGTCTGCATTCTGTATACGAGGTGTGTCTACAAAAAGGGAGTATTGTTGTAGAACTTATTTCAAAACATATTTAGTTATTGTCACCCATAATATACTCTCCTCTTCTATCCCTACAACGCACCATGCGAATTTTCCGTTGATGGAAAGAGTGCTGGAAGTCGTGCGCCTTGATGACGGGTGCCGCTTTTTTTTCCTCCACTGCTTCAACGGAGTGACAACTTGTTGCTTTTAATGCAGTTTTTGCCTTGGGAAATAGGTAAAAGTTACATGGTGCTAGGTCAGACGAATAAGGAGGGTGGTCTAACACTGGGATCTAGAAACCTCTTAACAGACAATGCGTTATGAGCCGGTGCTTTGTCTTGATGCAGAACCCGTGACTTGTTGTTCAACAATTCGGGCCTTTTTTTTTGTATTTTCTCACGGTGCTGACCAAGAACCTGAACGCAGTAATGCTGATTAATAGTCTGACCTTCAAAAACCCAGTGAAGATGCACAATTCCATTAATGTCGAAAAAAAAAACAGTCATCATAGCTTTGAATCTTGATTTGCTCATTCGAGCTTTTTTCCCTTTCAGTGAAGTTGAGCCCTGCCAGCGCACGGATTGGCGCTTAGTTTTCGGGTCATAAATGAGAAGCAAGGACTCGTCACGTATTATTTGCAAGAAATTAGTATCATTTTCAATGGTATGCAAAGTATCAGTAAAGACTTTTTCACCAGCTTCTTTTTGTTCGACCGTGGGAATTTTCGGCGTCAGTTTCGTACACACGTTTCTCGTATCGAATAGGTTACGAAAAATTTACCTTATGCGTTCTTAGTTAATGGTCAATGGCCGATGGTCGGTTGGAGCCGGATTACCTACTTTTTCGATATTTTCATCCGTTTTTGATGTCGAAGGGCGTCCCGTCCCGAGCGTGACTCATCTTCAATGTCTTGTCGGCCTTCGTGGAAACGCCTGAAACACTCACAAACTCGTGTACGTCATAAACAGTCTTCGCTATAGACTTCTTTTAGTAAAAGATAGGTTTCAGCAGCAATTTTTCCAAGTTTCATGTGAAACTTCATTCAATTCGTTGTTCTATTCTTACACTTCTCATTCCCCCCCCCCCCCTCCCCCCCAAAAAAATAAATAACAGCTATTATACAAACGAAGGCCACGACCACACTGATTTGCCTACAGACACCAGAAATGCAGCATTGGACTAGAAGGCTGCATGCTTATCAGCTATTAGTCGTTCATCTTTGGAGCATGCGTGCTTACTCTGTGACATTATCAGCCCCGTTATTTTACAGCCACACCTCGTATAAGGAAAGATCACGCACTGGTTTTCTCATTCAGAAGTTGCATCTGTATTTTAGTTGTTTGTGAGAAGATCGTGTTGTACCTGACGCAAGAAGGATATATGACTATCAGCAAATATCGGTATTAGACAGCGGCAGGATCGTGGCCTATCGAGAATGCGGTTTCTCGTTCTGTTCGCATCGTTCGGAAGCCACGACTGTCATGTGAAAATGGAACTCGATGAGGTCAGGAGGGCAACACTCGACGACATGTGGGATCTCACTAGCCTCGTGCGACTAGCGCCCGAGAGGACACTCATATTGTTGTGAATGTCAATAAAATTACCAGCCGAGAGAACCCACATATTAATGTCAATGTCAATAAAATTACTAGCCGATGTCCCCTGGCCATGATGGCCAGATCACATATTGTTGGTTCGGCTGAGCAGGATCGTAAAGGCTCGTCATGTACTGCTTGCAGCGAGGCGAGTATCCACAAGGACGGTGCGATGACATTTGGAGCACCAAATACTGGCAGCACGCCGACTACTGTTGCGATATCCCTTGACACAACAGCAGAGCAGAGAGAGAGAGAGAGAGAGAGAGAGAGAGAGAGAGAGAGAGACGAGCCGCCCATCGACAGCATTGGATACAGGACTGCCACCGTGTCAGCTTTCCAGACGCGGACAGCAGACGTTACTTTTCTGACATTTTAAGGCCACCGGCTGTGTCGTTCTTTTGAGGTCTCCGATATGTTATGTTTCAATAAGATAATGCAAGAGCCATGTCCGTGCTGTCCTGACCTACTTGGATGCAGTGTATGTTCGCCTATTGCCATGGCCAGCACACTGAAAACATCTGGTGATGGGTTTCCGAGAGACTGACACGCCCCCACTCGTCCGCCACTACAGTTAGTGATCTCTGAATAGAAACAGCATGGAATGCCGTCCCAAATCTGTTATCCAAACTGACTAGACTCGGTGCCTAGCTGTTTTGGAGCCATTGTTAGTGCCAGAGATGGCAGCACTGTGTACTAAATTTCGCATGCTTTTCCTCCAAAAACACCTCCAAATTTAACCAAATGTTGTTCCTACTGTATTCTGTACACAAAATGAGAACAATCTCATTATTTTGACGTACTTCATGGTGTTGGAATTTTAATAGTTGGCAGAGTTTACGGCAACACATGCTCCACGCTACTTCCGATTCTGACAACAGGAGAGAGAGTCTGCAGGAGGAAACTGTAACAGCGACAGCACTGAGCAGAAACTACTCAAGAAAATAGCTCCTTAACACTTATGACGATTTGCTCTGGGTGACAGGAAAACAACGACGTGGAGTTAGAGGCTTTTACATACATTGCAAAGCTTCACATAACAGACGTCTGCAGCTCTTTGATGACGATGCTGTAGTGTAGGGAGAAACGTTATTGTTGTGTGACTGGAGGAGGATATAGGGTGAGTTGGACAGATTTTCCATTTGATGTAATGAATGGCAGCTTGTTCGAAATGTGGAAACAAATGCATGTTAATGGAGATGAGTAGGAAATAATGTTCGAGTACGGTATTAATTGTGTGCTGCTTGACACACTCATGTCGATTAAATAGCTAGGCGTAACTTTGCAAAGTGGTGTGAACTGCAGCGAGCACGCTAAGTTCGGTTGTAGGGAAGGTGAATGGTCGACTACGGAGTATTGGGAGAATTCTACGAAAGTTTAGCTATCTAGAGAGAAGACAGCGCAAAGAACACTTGCGCGGCCCGTTCCTGAGCATTGCTAGGTTGCTTGAGATCCACATCAGGTAGGATTAAACAAAGACATCGAAGCGATTCAGAGGCGTGCTCCAAGATTTGTTCCTGGTAAGTTCGACCAAGACGTGAGATTTACAGGAATGTCCCGTGAACTCAAATCAGAATCCCTGGAAGTAAAACGACGTTCTTTTTTACGAAACGCTATTGAGAATGTTTTGAGAACCGACATTCGCGGCAGACTGCAGGGCGGTTATGCTGGCAACAACGTAAATCTCGCGTAAGGACCGTGAAGACAAGGTAAGAAGAACCAAGGCTGGTACGGGAGCGTATGGAATTTTCTTTTCCCCTCGCTATATTTGCGAGGAGAAGAGGAATGGGAGTGACCAATAGTGGTACAATGTGCCCTCCGCTGTGCACCTCATAGTGGCTAGCGGAGTATCTATCTCGGCAGTCCAAAGTTGATTAATTAAAAACAAAGAAAAGTTAAGACGGTGATTTTAACGTTTAGGTCGTCCAAACTCAGAGCTGTACATGCCCATTATTTGAAGTTAATAACTGAGTAACTTAAAACAGCAGAATTCGCCATGTTCAAATAGTGTCCAGAAGTTTTCCAGGAGGATGTTTCAAGGATGTAAGCGTAATTGGTTGGGTGCGACACGTCTTTCTTCTCATGAAGTGCATCATTGTAATTCTAGTGCACTGTATTAAATTGGCGGGACCGATGACCGTAGCAGTCTGGTCCCTTTAATCCCACAAACCAACCTATTAAATTGGCCCATATCCCATCAGTCCAAAACGTTTCGAGACTGGATTAATAAAAAAACAGAGAAACATTAAGATTATGATTTTAATCGTTCCGATGTTCTACATAGTGTACCTCCTCTTGAGCAGAGCGCACAGAACGTTCATACAATCATGTGAGGCTGTCAGAAAAGTCATACCTTGGTGCGTCGTTCAACTCCCGCTTCACGTTGAGCTGAATGTCGGTTATGTAGTCAAGGCACTGACCCTTCGTTCAAATTTCTGCACTCTGTCGTAACTTCGTATTCATGACACCAAGTCTCGTCTCCCGTGACGATTCTTTCCAGAATAGAAACGTCCATGTTTTGCATTTCAATTAAGTCGCGGCAGGCGCCCATGCGTCGTTGTCTTTGTTCGGAAGTCAAGGCGTAATAAACAGACTTTGCAGACACTTTTCTCTGCTTCAAAACATTGTGGAGAATGCGCCTTTTATATATGATTTAGAAATGTTGCATCACTGCTGTTTGTGACACAGTACGGCCGCAAGTCCATGTCCCGCTCACAGCTGACTGGTCGAACGCACATCTGTTGTTTACAGTTGTTAGCTTCAGCTACCACCGTAGTTACTGCGCTGACGTCGTAGGCATCCGGAAGCGACCAGAAACTCGTATTATATTTAATTAAACGCGAAATTTGTGATGTTGTTCTTCCCGACATTGTGCCTTAAATCTTGTAGTTGGGACATGCCTAGATATTCTGGTCGTGGTTGACTAGGGACCAAGCTCGGCCGCCAGACCCAGGACACCAACATTCCTCCAGACCAATTACGATAGTAACATATTCTCCTGAAACACATGAATCGCTAATTTGTGTCTTATCAATGGGTAAAATCCCAATGCAGACTATTCCAAGTTTTCAGCGCAGTGAATACACAGAATCAGTCCATAAACTATGGAGGATTCGCGGGCAAAGCTGCGAAAACAAGTGTAGGGCCCCCCCGCCTAGGGCTGCGAGCGCCTTATTGGCTGTACGCTGAGGATGAAATTTACTTTGCAGATGAGGCGGGGTGCGCTCCCTTTGCCGACAGCTGTCTTCGAGAAAGAAGGAGCGAGGAGCGGAGAGCGCCGATCTGTGGGATTTCCGGCGCGGGAAGCCGCTCGGCTGGCTAATTTGGCTTTCGCGAACAGGAAATGGAGCCAGTTAGCGGGCTGGGCCGCATCAGGCCGCGCCGCGGGGACTCTGCCCGGTGTCTGCTGCCTGCCGAAGCTGCGGGGGCAGCACTCTATTTCCTTCAGCCGCCTATTGCGAATTTTGTGTCGCCGCTCTGAAAACTGGCAGCACAGCACTCGCTGCCATTGCGTGTTTGTTGTTCTATGCAATGCCAACATAAATAAATTGCGACACCAATTATACGTGTGACTGAAATGAACTTTACATAACAGATAAGTTTAGGTGGTGTTTACACGACAATAGGTGGTGTTTCCACCACAATAGCTGCATCCGGTAGCCTTGCCTTTCAATTTTAGCGTATTTCTCCAATAGTTTTGCGATCAGTTTGGGTTTCGGAGAAATGCAGGAGCGCGCGAAGTACTTATCCTCCGACTTATCTTAGAAGATAGACGGAGGAAGGACGAACCATTTACGGCATCTGTTGAATTTGAAAAAGCTTTTAAAAATATTGACTGAAATGCATTGTTTAAAATTCTGAAAGTAGCAGGGATAAAACACAGGGAGACAAAATGATCTAAAGCATCTACGGAAATCAGAGTGCAACTATAATAATCGAAGGATTTGATACTGGAGTAGGAGCTGAGAAGGGAGTGAGATAGGGTTGTAGCCTAGCCCTGATAATATTTTATAATTACACAGTAAGCAGTAAAGGTAACCGGGGAGAAATTTGGAAAGAGAATTAAAGTTCAGGGAGAAGAAATTAAGACTTTTGAGGCTTACTGATGAACTGTAATTCTTTCAGGGACGGTAAATGGATAGTGTCATGAGAAGAAAATCGGTATATCAGGTGAAGACGAGGTTATTAGGCAGGAAAGTGAGGCTACAGTTAGTAGATGAGTCTTATTATTTCGGTAGAAAAGTAACTGATGAGGGCAGAAGCAGAGAGGATATGAAACAAGAGTCCACCATCTCTGAAAAATAGAAACTTGATAGCATCTAATATAAATTTAAGAACGAACTCACAAACTGCAATACGGTCCCGCAACAGCTGGACAATATTTCAGAACAAATGAAAATTTGTGCTGGACTCGGACTCGAATGCGGACTTGCCACTTGTCACGAGTGGTCGCCTTAACAACTTCGGCTATCCGAGCAAGTCTCCAGGACCGGCCCAAATCTCTGTTTGTCCTGGTGTCTACACTCCTCTGTGCTCGCACTATGCTACCGCGATTCCCGCACGGGTTGGGACACCGTTTTCTTCGTCATTGGCTTGCTGTCGCTGTTGATCGTCAACGCATTGTCACAGACAATGCACTGAAGAAGTATAAATATAAGTGTTAGGAACTCTTTTGTGAAATAGTGTGGCCTTATACAGAAATGATAGGTGAACGACAAGCAATTCAGACAAGAAGAGAAGCTTTTTAAATGATCCTGAGGCATCAAGAAATCGTTTGGTAAAGCACAGAAACGCGTAAAACTGTTGAGCTAGACGAAGACGCCTGCCTGTACAGTACGCAGGTTGCGGTAGTTCTGTTTACAGCATCGTGGTGGTCGCATCCGTGTTTTGCGACATCGCGGTGAACGCACACTGGAAGCGTGTATTCGTCATCGCCATACTGGCGTAACACCCGACGTGATGGTATGGGGTGCCATTGGTTACGCATCTCGGTCACCTCTTGTTCGCATTGACGGCACTTATGAATAGTGGACGTTACATTTCAGATGTGTTACGACCCGTGGCTCTACCTTTCATTCGATCCCTGCGAAACCCTACATTTCAGCAGGATAATGCACTACCGCATGTTGCAGGTCCTGTAAGGGTCTTTCTGGATACAGAAAATGTTCGACTGCTGCCCTGGCCAGCACATTCTCCAGATCTCTCAGCAATTGAAAACGTCTGGTCAATGGTGGCCGAGCAACTAGCTCGTCACAATACGCCAGTCACTACTGTTGATGAACTGTGGTATCGTGTTGAAGCTGCATGGGCAGCTGTACCTTTACACGCGATCCAAGTTCTGTTTGACTCAATGCCCAGGCGTATGAAGGCCGTTATCACGGCCAGAGGTGGTTGTTCTGGGTATTGATTTCTCAGGATCTGTGCACCCAAATTGCTTGAAAATGTAATCACATGTTAGTTCTAGTATATTATATCTGTGCAATGAATACCCGTTTACCATCTGCATTTCTTCTTGGTGTAGCAGTTTTAGTGCCAGTAGTGTATATCACCTAATATATATGATCATACATTGATCTGGTGGTGTGCTGGTACCGTATTGAGCGCCACGGTTTAATTCCGGGCGGTGTCCCGCCATACAGCCGTGGAAACCTGTCACGAGTCTAGACAGCTGTAGCACCTAACATTCCCAATACACATAACGGGAGCAGAGAGTGGCCGGCGACGGCGGCCGTAATTCCCCGATGATAGATGCTCGCCGGCTCTCCGCGCCGTCGCCCCGCCACAGCCGGCGCGTCCGGCGTTTTTAATTTGTGATATCCATCAGCTGCGCCGGCGGACACGCACGCGGCGCATCCCCAGATTACAATCTCTTGCCGCCCCTCCACACCGCGCCGCACGCCCTTCCTCTTCGTAATTCAATGAGAGCACTTACGGTAACAATCCTTAATTGTGTTCAATGATCGGGCTGCATACAACAAATAATCGCAATTAATCAGCCTACAATTGCCGGTACGAGACAGGAGGGTTTTCACAATGGAGGGGAAAGAAGTCTGGCAGCAGGAAATAAAAAGCTTTTAAACAGAAGCGAACGAAAGCGATTTATTAATTTAGACGGCCGCCTTGCTGCGGCACCGACTGGATGGGAGTGGCACGCTGGTCGGAAATGGCAGGGAACGCTGTTCGTGTCACTGTCAAGATCGTTAGATGAAAATGAAAGCCAGCGAGTTTCAGATTCCTGTTTATCACGAGCAGTCAAATAAAAACCGAACACCCGCCACAATGGGACCACGGCATGGTTCCAACAAAAGCTATCACCACACTCCTTAAGATGCTTCTCCCACTGCGAGACGAGACGATCAATCCCTGTGTCGTACAACGCGGGAGGCCGCTGACGGATACGCAACCGCACCCACTCTTGCACTTCCTCGTCCGACTGAAAACGACTTCTTCAGGTGGGCAAAGGCGTGTAAATGACACGGTGGAAGGTCCGGGCTGTACGGAGAACGCTGCACTGTTTCGCAACCACTGTGCGAACGGACGCTATCGTGCAACATGCATTCCGGTAGACCGAGGGCAAACGGCAAAGACAGCCGCGGAAACATTCCACATCCGCTCCTCCCCAAAGAAATCCAAGGCTGTTCACACGAGTTCTGCCCTTATTCTTCGACTGCAGGGGCCCTCTGGTCGTTGAGCTCCTCGAGGGTGGACCCACAATCAATGTGCAGCGCTATGTAGACACTTTGCAGACGGCACCCTGTTGCACGATAGCGGCTGCCCCCACAATGCAAATCGGACGAAAGTTTCGCTTCAGCGATTTGGTTGGGAAACATTGCAACATCCTCTGTACAAAAAAAATGGCTCTGAGCACTATGGGACTTAACATCTATGGTCATCAGTCCCCTAGAACTTAGAATTACTTAAACCTAACTAACCTAAGGACATCACACAACACCCAGTCATCCTCCGTACAGCCCGTATAATTTTCAAGTCTTTCGCGACCTGAAGAACGACACGCGTCGAAGTCGGCTACAGTCGGTCGAGGAAGTGTAAGAGCGGGTGCGGCTGCGAATCTGTCAGCAGCCGACCGTTTTCTACGAAACGGCAACTGATCGTCTCGTCTCCCAGTGGAATAAATGTCTTAGCGTATGTGGTGACTGCTTTTGAATGGAACCATTCCATCTTCCTTTTAGCGGCCTTTCAGTTTCCATTTAACTGTCCCTTGCATTATCGGGGGTTAATGTGGTAGAAAATTGGGCGTACATTAGAACCTTTATAATCAGGTAGAAATTTACACAAATTTAAGTGGCGTCGAGTCAACTAAACATCAAGCATGTGGAATTACGAACAACTTAAATGGGAACCATCACATAGAAAATTTTTTTTTTTTGGGGGGGGGGGGGGGCGAACAACAATGATAGCGTTTTATTGCTAGAACACTTAGACAGGGCTACAGATCTACCAAAGAGACAGCCTACACTCCGATTATCAGTCCTTTCAGTATTTTAGCGTTGTATGGGATCCTCACCAGATAAGATTGATGGAGGACATCGATAAAGTTAAAAAAGTGCTCGGTTTCTGTTATCGTGAAATAGATGAGAGAATATCATGGATGATACATGAGTTGGGGTGGAAAACAATAAAACAAAGGTATTTTTCGTAGCGGCGAGTTCTTTTCATGACATTTTTTCTCCTCATCAAGCAGAAACATTTTTTTGACACCCCCTACACACGATGAAATCATCATCGTAATAAAGTAAGAGAAATCAGAGTTCGCACGGTAATATTTAGTTGTTCATTTTTCCACGTGCTATTCGTGAGGAGAACGTTCGAGAAATATGCTGAAAGTGGTCTTCTGAACCGTCTGTTAAACACTTAAACGTGAATTTCAGAGCAGTCATGTAGGTGTACCATTCATCCGTAGTGTTAAATGAATCATTACAAAGTAGAAAAGAAACGAGAACACTTAACTAGGAAATGGAGTCTGCGTACTCGTAGGTTACGTTTCGGACGAAAAATATTGCACTTAATCATACTGTGAATTAAAGAAGTTGCTGGTGGGTGGTAATACAACTGTAGCCGTATTTGAACTCCGCAAACTATTGCGCGTCATGTGTCATACACTATGTGACCAAAAGTATCCGGACACCTGGCTGAAAATGACAAGTTCGTGGCGCCCTCCATCGGTAATGCTGGACTTGAATATGGTGTTGGTCCACGCTTAGCCTTGATGACAGCTTCCACTCTCGCAGGCGTACGTTTAAGCAGGTGCTAGAAGGTTTCTTGCAGTATGGCAGCCCGTTCTTCACGGAGTGCTGCACTGAGAAGAGGTATCGGTGTCGGTCGGTGAGGCTTGGCATGAAGTCGGCGTTCCGAAACATTCCAAAAGTGTTCTATAGGATTCAGGTCAGGACTCTGTGCAGGCCAGTCCATTACAGGGATGTTTCCGTGCATTATGAACAGGTGCTCGATCGTGTTGAAAGATGCAATCGCCATCCCGGAATCGCTCTTCAACAGTGAAGCACGAATGTGCTTAAAACATCAATGTAGGCCTGTGCTGTGAAAGTGCCACGCAAAACAACAATGAGTGCAAGCCCCCTCCATGAAAAACACGACCACAACAACATAACATTACCGCCTCCGTATTTTACTGTTGACACCATACACGCTGGTAGATGACATTCACCGGGCATTTGCCATACCCACACCCTGCCATCGCATCGCCACATTGTGTACCGTGATTCGTCACTCCACACAACATTTTTCCACTGTTCAATCGTCCAATGTTTAAGTTCCTTAGACCAAGCGAGGCGTCGTTTGGCATTTACCGGTGTGATGTATGGCTTATGAGCAGCCGCTCGATCCTGAAATCCAAGTTTTCTCACCTCCCGCCTCACTGTCATAGTACTTGCAGTGGATCCTGATCCAGTTTAGAATTCCTGTGTGATGGTCTGGATAGATGTCTGCCTATTACACATTACGATCCTCTTCAACTGTCGGCGGTCTATGTCAGTCAATAGACGAGGACGGCCTGTACGCTTTTGTACTGTATGTGTCCCTTCACGTTTCCACTTCACTGTCACATCGGAAACAGTGGACCTAGGGATGTTTAGGAGTGTGGAAATCTTGGGTACAGACGTATGACACAAGTGACACCCAATCACCTGACCACGTTCGAAGTGCATGAGTTCCCAGAGCTCCCCATTCTGGTCTCTCACGATGTCTAATGACTACTGAGGTCGCTGATGTGGAGTACCTGGCAGTAGCTGGCAGCACAATGCACTTAATATGAAAAACGTATGTTTTTAGGGGTGTCCGGATTCTTTTGATCACTTAGTGTACGTACGGTCCGCATCCGCGTGTACTTCATCCACGTCTCCAAGTCTTTTATCCGCATCCGCAAATATTATAATTCTTATAATCCTAAGCCGGCCGTTGTGGCCGAGCGGTTCTAGGCGCTTCAGTGTGGAACCGCGCGATCGCTACGTTCACAGGTTCGAATCGTGCCTCGGGCATGGATGTGTGTGATGTCCTTAGGTTAGTTAGGTTTAAGTAGTTCTAAGGTCTAGGGGACTGATGACCTCAGATGTTAACTCTCATAGTGCTCAGAGCCATTTGAATCATCTTATAATACATTTTAAACCGTTCGGTACCCTCAGCTCTGACGGTTGGGTTGCGCCTGGCATATTTTTTGTCTGCTGAAGTCAGACCTCGTAATGTAATTTACATTCCTTTGACTTAAGAACGGAGAGGATGATCACGACCACCTTTGTATAAACATAGCTTGTCAGTTTCTTGATACTACCGTAGATTCCAATTTTCTGCTGATATTAATAAAACAGGCCTTGAAAAGTTTTCTGCGGAAGAATTCCACAGCTTTTGGAAGCCAACTGGAATCGTGATACAAGATGCCGTGACATGTTGCATGCTTTATAGGTAGAAATATATGCTGCTTTTCTACGACGGTCGTCGTCTTCGGCTTCTTAGTTTCTAGTTTTCTCTATGTCCAACCTTCTTCCTGAAGCTCCACTTAATTCAATGCATCTTTAACACCCTGCATCCATCTTCTAGGTGGTCCTTGACGTTTTCTTCGTTTAGCTGGTGTCCATTGATAGATTCTTTTCGGCAATCGGTTGTCGTCCATTCGATGGAGGTGCCCCGTACCAAGTTAAAATTTTGTTATTTGTGGCACTGAGAATAGCGTCTTCTTCTCTTTTAATTTACTATATTCTGTCATAGTCTGGAGATATTTCCTTCGCCAAAAAGTCCACCTCAAGGGATATAAATTTATTTTTCTGCTGTTTGGTTAGCTCTCTTACTTTAGTGCCATATGTGGGAATACTCTCCTCGATTGACTTGTACAGCAAGATCTTTGTTCACTTTATAATTTTGTCATTCCATAGCAAAGAGTTTAAGTTGGCCATCTACTCGTTTTCTTTGTCCATTTAAATGTACAGACATTTTAAATTTTACAAAACCCTATATCTAAATCTTCTGTCGTATCACCCACCACCACTTACCTGCCCTTCTCTGTTTATCGTCAGGCTCCAATGTGGATATTCTTCATGCAGTTGCGTGGACATGCAACTGGATTCGTCTTTGTCGCCCCCTATCAAGACCTCGTCATTGGCGAAAAGTCAAATATACGGTATTTCTTGTCCTACAGTGGTTCCGATTCCACGACGCTTCGTCTTCAAATTTTGCAAAACTATTCCTAAATATTTTTTTACGAAGTGTTCTTGGTGATTGGAAAAAAGCACATGTCATTCCCGTTTTCAGGAAGCGTCGTCGAACAGGTCGTTAAATTGTACAATTTTGGAACAAGTTCGACGCTCGCATATTATGAGATTTTTGGAGATCGAAAGTATTCTCTGTAGGAATCAACAAGGGTTCCGAAAACAACTGTCCTATGAAACCTAGCTGGCTTTGTTTGTCCACGAGACCTAGAATGTGGTAGATACTGGCGCCCGAGGTAGGTGCCGTATTCCTTGACTTTCGGAAGGCATTGGATACGGTTTCGTATTGCCACCCACGAGCGTGCGGAATATCAGACCAGCTGTGTGACTGGATTGAAGAGTTTATAGAAAACAAAAGACAACATGTTATTCTCAGTGCAGCAGACGCGGAATGCAAACACCTACACCCACCATCTACATTCCACAAGCCACCGCGCTGGGTGTGGCGGAGAATATTTGAATTACCTGTGTCACTTCAACTCTTTCCTGTTTCAGTCGCGAGTGGTCCGCGGCAGGAACGACTGTCGGTAAACTGCTATGAGAGCTCGAATCTCTCCAATTTTATGTTCGTGGTCTTTTAACTACAAACATGTGGGAGGAAGCAATATATTGCTTGACTTTCCTGGGAAAGGGGAATTTTACAGTAATCCACATCACGGTGTAGAATCCCTCTTTTGCAGAGTCTTCCACTGGAGTTAGATCAGCGTATCCATGACGCTTTGACGCATGCTAAATGAAAGCGTAACGAAACGCGCTGCTCTTCTTTGTATCTTCACTATTTCCTCTATCAGTCCCACCTGGTACGGATCTCAGATTGACGAGCAATATTTGTAGGCTCCTTCCACTGGATGTGTGGCATCTGTCTTACCTCCGATTTGTCTTATGAGGTCGTTCCACTTTAAATCACTCGGTACGCATACCCGTAGATGTTTGATGGACGTGACTGCTTCCAGTGACTGTTCTGCAATCGTTTTATCATACAATAATTAGTCTTTCCGCCTGTTTATGTACAATACATTGCCTTTGTTTATGTTGAGGGTCAGCTGCCAATCCCTGCATCGAGCGTCGATCCGTACAATTCATCCACGAACACCCAATGGAACTTCCGACATTAACCATTAAGTAATTTACATATGGTGTGAAAAGTAAAGGTCTTA